>NC_046164.1:44647427-44844689 GCF_011064425.1 Rattus rattus | reverse complement strand
AGGAATCAGAGAAAGAACTGGAAGAGCTTGAAGGAGCTCGAGACCCCATATGTACAGCAATGCCAACCAACCAGAGCTTCCAGGGACTAAGCCACTACCCAAAGACTATACATGGACTGACCCTGGACTCTGACCTCGTAGGTAGCAATGAATATCCTAGTAAGAGCACCAGTGGAAGGGGAAGCCCTGGGTCCTGCTATGACTGAACCCCCAGTGAAGTAGACTGTTGGGGAGAGGCAATGGGGAAGGTTGGGAGGAACACCCATAAGGGAAGGGCCAGGGGAGAGAGGATGTTTGCCGGAAGCAGGAAAGAATAACACTCGAAAATGTATATAAGAAATACTCAAGTTAATAATAATAAAAATAAATAAAAAAAATAAAACAATGACTTTATGAAATTCATAGGCAAATGGATGGAACTGGAAAATATCATCCTGAGTGAGGTAACCCAATCATAGAAAAACACACATGGTATGCACTCATTGATACGTGGCTATTAGCCCAAATGCTTGAATTACTCTAGATGCACAGAACCCATGAAACTCAAGAAGGATGACCAAAATGTGAATGCTTCACTCCTTCTTCAAATGGGGAACAAGAATAACCTTGGCAGGGGATAGGAAGGCAAAGTTTAGTACAGAGGCAGAAGGAACACCCATTCAGAGCCTGCTCCACACGTGGCCCATGCATATACAGTCACCAAACTTGATAATGGATGAAGCAAAGAATTGCAGGCTTACAGGAACTGGATGTAGATCTCTCCTGAGAGACACAGTCAGAATACAGCAAATACATAGGCAAATGCCAGCAGCAACCCCTGATCTGAGAACAGGATCCCTGTTGAAGGAATCAGAGAAAGATCTGGAAGAGCTTGGAAGGGGCTCAAAGACACCATATGCCTGTGAAGCCAACCAAGGAGCTTCCAGGACTTAGCCACTACCCAAAAGACTATACTTGGATGACCCTGAGCTCAACCTCATAGGTAGCAATGAATAGCCTAGTAAGAGCACCCAGTGGAGGTTTGGGGATTTAAGCTCAGTGGTAGGCTTGCCTTGCAAGTGCAAAAGCCCTCAGTTGGTCCCCAGCACCAATTAAAAAAAAAAGAAAGCACCAGTGGAAAGGGAGCTCTTGGTCTGTCAAGACTGAGCCCCCAGTGAACGATTTTTAAGGGGAGGGTGGTAATGGGGCGGGAGATGGGGCCAGGGAAGCCCGTATAGAGGAAGTGCAGGGGAGTTAGGGATTGTTTGCCAGCAAACTGGGAAGGAAGAATAACAATAAATGTAAATAAAAGAAATACTCAAGGTAATTAGGATAAAAAAACATATCTGAAAGTAATTAAGAAACAGAAAAGATTAACAGTTGCTTTTATTAAGGCATAAGACGATGGTTTTTTTAGCATTTTAAATTACTTTCCTTTTTACATCAAGCATACATTAAAATATTATTTAAAATAAAAAAATAAATTACTTTGTCCAATTTTGTGCTATTATTGTATTTCTTTGTGCATCTCTATATCTACATGTGTTTTTTTTCCTTCTTTTTCTTTTTGTGTGTATGGGAGTGCTCTGCAACCCACCACAATCTCCTGCCTTACTGCTGCAGTATACCCCAACACTGGGGTATCAACCCTCCCTGGGACTAAGAGTCTCTCCCACCACTGACATCAGGCAAGACCATCCTCTGCTACATATGTATCTGGAGCCATGGATCTCTCCAGGTACTCACTGGTTGGAGAAAGGGGTTGTCAAGCTAGCCTATGTTGTTCTTCCAAAGGGATTGCAGTCCCTCTCTGCTCCTCCAGTTCTTCTACCAGCTCCCCCATTAGGTTCCCTGAGCTCAGTCTGATGGTTGGCTCCAAGCAGCCAAATCTGCATAGTCACTTGCTGGCTAGACTTCCACAGGAACCACCAGAGTAGGTTCTTGTCAGCAAGTGTCTCTTAATCACAGCAACAGAGTTGGGCTTGGTATCTGCAGAGATGATGGATCCCCAGGTGGGACAGTCCCTGTTGGGCCTTACTTCTGTCCCTGTTCAAGATTTTTGTCCATGTTCTTCTTTTGGAAAGGAACATTTCTGGGTTAAGAAATTTGAGATGAATGGGTGGCCCTATCCTTCAACCAGGGTCTGTGCCTATCTACTGGAGGTGTTCTTAATAGGTTCTATTTCCCCATTCTCTGCATATTTTGGCTAAATTCATCCCTGCTGGGTGCTGGGAGGCTCAAGTTTCCCTGGTGTCTAGGACTCTCTTGTGTCTACACCAGTTCCTCATCTCCCCCTGCTACATATTTTGTTAGATTTCCTGATCCTCCTCTATCTCTCACTTCTCCTCCATTTCCTGATACTTCTACTCTTATTTCCTCCCCCTCTTTTCTCCCTCCATTGTTGCCCTCACCCTCCACTTCACACAATCAACGTCTTCCCAGTACAATGCAGGACTGAAACATCCACACCCTGTTCTTCCTTCTTTCTATGCTTCATATTGTCTGTGGGATATATTATGAGCATTGTGAGCTTTTGGGCTAATATCCACATATTAGTGAGTAAATATGTATTATTTTATGTCTGGTTACATCATTCAGGATGATATTTTATAATTCCATCCATTTGCCTGTGAATTTCATGAAGTCATTGTTTTTAATTGAGAAGTAGTACTCCATTGTGTACATATAGCACATTTTCTGTATCCATTCTTCTGTTGAGAGACATCTGATTTGTTTCTAGTTTCTGGCTATTATAAATAAGGCTACTATGAACATAGTGGAGCATGTGTCCTTGATATATGTTGGAGCATCTTTTGGGTATATGTCCAGGATTGGTATAGCTGGTTCCTCAGGTAGAGCTTTGTCCAATTTTCTCAGGAACCACCATACTGATTTTCAAAGTGGTTGCACCAGCTTGCAATCCCACCAACAATGGAGAAGTGTTCATCTTTCTCTACATCATTGCCAGCATCTGCTGTCACATGAGTTTTTGATATTATCCATTCGTAGTGGTGTGAGGTGGAATATGGGTGTTGTTTTGAAGTATATTTTCTTGACGATTAATTAATATTATTAATTAATTAAATGTTTCTTTAATTCCTTATCAGGCATTCAACACTGCTTGGTTGGTCTATTTATCTCTGTACTCCAATTTTTAATGGGTTATTTGCTTCTCTGGAGTCTTCCTCTTTTCCCAATCTGTGGGTTGCCATTTTGTCCTACTGGCAATGTCCTTTGCTTTATCAAAGCTTTTCTATTGTTCGAGGTCCCATTTGTCAATTGTTGCTCTTAAATCATAAGACATTGTTGTTCTGTTCAGGAAGTTTGCCTCTGAGCCCAATTTTCTAGGATCTTCCTCAATTTCTCTTTTATTAGATTCAGTGTATTTGGTATTATGTGGAGGTCCTTGTTCTCCTTGGACTTGAGGTTTGTGCAAGGAAAAAAGAATGGATAGATTTACATTCTTTACATTCTTTAGGTAGTGGCTTAGTCCCTGGAAGCTCTAGTTGCTTGGCATTATTGTTCATAAGGGGTCTCGAGCCCCTTCAAGCTCTTCCAGTTCTTTCTTTGATTCCTTCAGCAGGGGTCCTATTCTGAGTTCAGTGGTTTGCTGCTGGCATTCGCCTCTGTATTTGCTGTATTCTGGATGTGTCTCTCAGGAGAGATCTACATCCGGCTCCTGTCGGCCTGCACTTCTTTGCTTCATCCATCTTGTCTAATTGTTGTATATTTTAAAGTTTATCAATATTTATGAAATGCGTGGCACATTAGTTAGGTGACATCTAGAATGTGTTCTACCCATGATCATTTAGGTTTTGATTTTATCAAATTATTTATTTGTTTACATTCCAAGTGTTGCCCCATTCACAGTCCTTCATCTAAGAGTTTTTTAGCCCATTATGGAGGAAGAGGAGTGTAATGTAGAACAGTTGGAAGGTGGACTGAGAGGGGGATAATGTCTGAACTGTTAAAAAAAAATTAAAAAAAAAATAAAAAGGTGCCATAATTGTATTTAGGTTCATTTTTAGTTGTAAATTTTTATTTAAAGTTTCCTTTAATTTTTATCTCTTCTGATAAAATATGTCATCTTGTAAGTGAAAAATTAAACGTACTCACATAGTAATTCGAAAAAAAATGAAACAGGGAGCCATATTTATTTTCACGTATTGATGCTGGATTTGAAATTTTAGGTATTTTTTCTTTAGTGGGAGTAACCATATAAATTAGCACACATATTTTCATAGAAATTTCAAAGTAAATGAATAGAAGGAAGGATGCTTGACAGGGAAAACTGAACAATAGAAAGGAAATAGCTAAATGATATTAGAATAGTAGTTTACACCACAGGAGAAACTAAGGAGTAGTCTCTGGATAGCCATTCCTACAGTCCCAGCTCGATTTTGTTCCTGTATTTACTCCTGTGAGTATTTTGTTCTTATGTCTAAGAAGTATTTAGCATCCACACTTAGGTCTACCATCCCCTTGAGCTTCATGTGTAATTGTATATTGGGTATTCTGAGATTTTGGGCTAATATCCACTTATCAGTGAGTACATATCATGTGTGTTCTTCTGTGATTGGGTTACCTCACTGAGGATGATATTTTCTAGTTCCATGCATTTGCCTAAGAATTTCATGAAGTCATTGTTTTTAATAGCTGAGTAATACTCCATTGTGTAAATGTATCACATTTTTCTGTATCAATTCCTCTGATTAAGACATCTAATTCTTTCCAGCTTCTGACTGTAAGAAATAAGGCTGTATACTTGTTGTATGTTCTTGGAGCATCATTTTTGGGTATGTCACCAGAGTGGTATAGCCTGGGTCCTCAGGTAGTACCATGTCCAATTTTTCTGAAGAACTCCAAACTGATTTTACAGAGGTATTATTACAGCTTGCAACCCTTGAACAAGGAGGACTGTTCCTCTTTCTCCACATCCTCCCCATCATCTGCTATCACTAAATTTTTTTATCCTAGCTATTCTGACTGTTGTGAGATAAAAGGAGGTTGTTTTGATTTGAATTTCCCTGATGACAAGGATGTTGAACATTTTTGAGTGCTTCTCAGCCATTTCATATTCCTTAGTTGAGAATTCTTTGTTTAGCTCTGTACCCCATTTTTTAATAGGACTATTTGGCTATCTGGAGTCTAACTTCTTGAGTTCTTTGTATATATTAGATATTAGCCCTCTATCAGATGTAAGTTGGTAAATATTTTTTCTCAATCTGTTGGTTGCAATTTTTCCAATAGGGTGTCCTTTGGTTTACAGAAGGTTTGCAATTTTGAGAGTTCCATTTGATTCTTCATCTTAGAACGTAAGCCATTGGTGTTCTGTTCAGAAAAATTTCCCAGTCTCCATGTTTTCAATGATATTCCCCAATTTTTCTTCTATTAGCTTGAGTTTACCTGATTTTTATGTGGAAGTCTTTGATCCACTGGACTTGAGCTTTATACAAAGAGAGACAAGAGGGTCAATATGCATTCTTCTACATGCTGACCTTCCTTAGTAGAACCAACAGTACTTGTTGAAAATTCTGTAATTTTCCACTTGGAGGTTTAGCACCTTTTGGAAAAATATCAAGTTCCACCATAGATATGTGGGTTCATTCTGGGTCTTCAATTCTATTCCATTGATCTACCCCTACTTCTGTAGAAATACCATACACTTTTTAAAACTAAATATGCTGTAATGCAGCTTTGAAATTGGGGATGTTGATTCTCGGTAGTTCTTTTATTGTTGAGAATAGTTTTTTTTATACTGGTTTGTTGTTGTTGTTTTTTGTTGTTGTTGTTGTTGTTGTTGTTTATTTGTTGTTATTCCAAATGAATTTGGCATTGTTCTTTTCTAATTCTATGAAAATTGAGTTGGAACTTTGATGGGGAATTCATTGAATATATTCATTGCTTTTTGGTAAGATCACCATTTTAACAATATTAACCCTGCAAATCCATGAGCATGAGAATCTTTTCATATTCTGAAGTCCTTCTTCAATTTCTTTTCTCCAGGATTTGGTTCTTGTCATAGATATTTCAATTGCTTGGTTAGAATCACACCAAGTAATTTTATCTTATAAAGACTATTGAAGGTTGTTGTTTTAGTTCTTTCAGCCCTTTTATCTTTTTTAGTAGATTAAGGCTATTGTTTGTTACTTAATTTTATATCCAGCCATTTTGCTGAAGTTGTTTATCAGGTTCAAGAGTCTCTGGTGGAATTTTAAGGGTTACTTAATTTACTATCATATCATTTTACAAATATTGATACTTCAACTTCTTCCTTTTCCAATTTGTATCCCTTTGACCTCTTCTGGTTATTTAATTTGCTCTGGATAGTACTTTTTGAGTAATATATTAGAATAGGTAGTAGGGAGAAATCAGGCAGCCTTATCCAGTCCTTGATTTTAGTGATTGTTTCAAGTTTCTCTCCATTTAGTCTGATATTGGCTATTGGCTTGTTGTATATTGCTTTTTACTATGTTTAGGTTTGGGCCTTGAATTCCTAATCTTTCCAGTATGTTTAATATGAAGCAGTGTGGGATTTGTCAAATGTATTTAACATCTAATAGAGATGATCATCTCCTTTTTTTTTTTTCTTTGAGTTTTCCTTATAGAGGTTTACTTTGATGGGTTTCCAAGTACACCATCCCTGTATCCTAGGAAAAGCCTACTTGGTTATGTTGAATGATCCTTTTGATGTGTTCTTGGTTTGGTTCATGAGAATTGTATTCAATATTTTGCCTCAGTATTAATGAAGGAAATGGTCTGCAATTCTCTTTCTTGTTAGGCTATTTGTTGTAGTTTAGGTATAAGCTTGTTGACTACATAATGAATTGAAGTGTGTTGCTTTGTTTCTGTTCTTGTGAAATAGTTTGAAAGAACTTGTTGGGGTTAGTGCTTCTTTGAAGAAGGTCATATAAATTTTTGCACTGAACCTCTCTAGTCCTGGGCTTTTTGGGGTTCAGGTATTTTAATGATTCATATTTCTTGTAGGGTTAGTAAAGATGTTTATATGGTTTTCTGATTTTTTTGATTTGCTTTTGGTGCTGGTATCTGTTTGAAAATGGGGTCATCCCATATGTAGCCACTAAATCCAGTCACTATTGTTTATGCCAAGAAGTTCTTGCTGATGGGAACTATATGGATGTCTCCTGAGAGACTCTGCCCAGACCATTACTGATAAAGATGAAAGATGCTTGCAGCTAACCTTCCGACTAAGCATGGGGAGTAAGAGAAAGGACTGGATTGAGATGAAGGTGTTTGCAACCCCAGAGGAAAATTACAATATCAAGCAACAGACTTCCCAGAGCTCCCAGGAACTAAACCACCATCCAAAAGAATACACATGGAAGGACCATAGTTCTAGCCACGCGTTTAGGGATGGCATATCAACTCAATGGAAGAAAAATATAACAGTCATGTGAAAGCTTGTTTCCCCAGTTTAGGGAAATATCAATGTGTTGATTTGGGAGTGGATTGGTGGGTTTGAGACATCTTTGTGAGTCAGGAGGAGTTGGCAGAGGGGATGTGAGAGTGGGGAAGTGGATAAAGGGATAACATTTTGAAATATAAATACATAAAAATATCAAACAAAAAATAAAGGGGAGACTATGAGAAAAGATATACATATGTAGAAGTATGCTTTACAAGGGCATAGTCTGCATGCTTTCAGCCTTATCCACTTCCCACCTCTCACATCCCCTCTGCCAACCTCCTCCTGATTCTACAAAGATGCTCCCAAACCCACCAATCCACTCCCAAATCAACACATTGATATTTCCCTAAACTGGGGAAACAAGCTTTCACATGACCAAGGGCTTTTCTTCCTATTGATGCCAGATAATGCCATCCTTTGCTAAATGCGTGGCTAGAACTATGGTCCTTCCATGTGTATTCTTTGGATGGTGGTTTAGTTCCTGGGAGCTCTGGGAAGTCTGGTTGCTTGATATTGTAATTCTTCCTCTGGGGTTGCAAACACCTTCATCTCAATCAGTCCTTTCTCTTACTCCCCATGCTTAGTCGGAAGGTTAGCTGCAAGCATCTTCATCTTTATCAGTAATGGTCTGGGGCAGAGTCTCTCAGGAGACATCCATAGCAGGCTCCTATCAGCAAGAACTTCTTGGCATAAACAATAGTGACTGGATTTAGTGGCTACATATGGGATGGACCTCCATTTTCTAAACAGATACCAGGTACCAAAGTTAAATCAAAATCAGAAAAACCATATAAACATTCCCATAACCCCATAAGAAATATGAATCATTAAAATACCTGAACCCCAAAAAGCCCAGGACTAGAGAGGTCTAGTGCAAAATTCTATATGACCTTCAAAGAAGCACTAACCCCAATGTCCTTCAAACTATTTCACAAAATAGAAACAAAAGCAACACTCTCCAATTCATTATGTAAAGTCACAGCTAAGCTTATACCTAAACTACACAAATAGCCTACAAGAAAGAGAACTTCAGACCAATTTCCCTCATTAATACTGAGGCAAAAATATTGAATACAATTCTCATGAACCAAATCCAAGAACACATCAAAAGGATCATTCAACATAACCAAGTAGGCTTCTTCCCAGGGATACAGGGATGGTTAATACTTGGAAACCCATCAAAGTAAACCTCTATATAAGCAAACTCAAAGAAAAAAAAAAAAAGGAGATGATCATCTCATTAGATGTTAAATAAGCATTTGACAAAATCCCACACTGCTTCATATTAAACATACTGGAAAGATTAGGAATTCAAGGCCCAAACCTAAACATAGTAAAAGCAATATACAACAAGCCAATAGCCAATATCAGACTAAATGGAGAGAAACTTGAAGCAATCCCACTAAAATCAAGGACTGGATAAGGCTGCCTGATTTCTCCCTACCTATTCAATATAGTACTCAAAGTACTATCCAGAGCAATTAAATAACCAGAAGAGGTCAAAGGGATACAAATTGGAAAGGAAGAAGTTGAAGTATCAATATTTGTAAATGATATGATAGTATAATTAAGTAACCCCTTAAAATTCCACCAGAGACTCCTGAACCTGATAAACAACTTCAGCAAAATGGCTGGATATAAAATTAAGTAACAAATCAATAGCCTTAATCTACTAAAAAGATAAAAGGGCTGAGAAAGAAACTAAGGAAACAACAGCCTTCACAATAGTCTTATGTAAGATAAAATTACTTGGTGTGATTCTAACCAAGCAATTGAAATATCTGTATGACAAGAAATCCAAATCCCTGGAGAAAGAAATTGAAGAAGACCTCAGAATATGAAAAGATCTCCCATGCTCATGGATTTGCAGGGTTAATATTGTTAAAATGGTGATCTTACCAAAAGCAATGAACATATTCAATGAATTCCCCATCAAAGTTCCAACTCAATTCTTCATAGAATTAGAAAGAACAATGTGCAAATTCATTTGGAATAACAACAACAACAACAACAACAACAACAACAAAACAACAACAACAACAAACCAGTATAGCAAAAACTGTTCTCAACAATAAAAGAACTTCTGGGAGAATCAACATCCCTGACTTCAAAGCTGCATTACAGAGCATTCGTTTTAAAAAGTGTATGGTATTTCTACAGAAGTAGGCAAGTAGATCAATGGAATAGAATTGAAGACCCAGAATGAACCCACATATCTATGGTAACTTGATATTTTTCAAAGGTGCTAAAACCACTCAGTGGAAAAATTACAGAATTTTCAACAAATGCTGCTGGTTCTACTAAAGGTCAGCATGTAGAAGAATGCATATTGACCCACTCTTATCTCTTTGTATAAAGCTCAAGTCCAAGTGGATCAAAGACTTCCACATAAAATCAGGTAAACTCAAGCTAATAGAAGAAAAATTGGGGAATATCATTGAAAACATGGAGACTGGGGAAATTTTTCTGAACAGAACACCAATGGCTTACGTTCTAAGATGAAGAATCAACAAATGGAACTCCTAAAATTGCAAACCTTCTGTAAACCAAAGGACACTGCCTATTGGACAAAATTGCAACCAACAGATTGAGAAAAAATATTTACCAATCCTACATCTGATAGAGGGCTAATATCTAATATATACAAAGAACTCAAGAAGTTAGACTCCAGATAGCCAAATAGTCCTATTAAAAATGGGGTACAGAGCTAAACAAAGAATTCTCAACTAAGGAATATGAAATGGCTGAGAAGTACCTAAAAAATGTTCAACATCCTTTGTCATCAGGGAAATTCAAATCAAAACAACCCTCAGTTTCTATCTCACAACAGTCAGAATAGCTAGGATAAAAAAATTCTAGTGATAGCAGATGATGGTGAGGATGTGGAGAAAGAGGAACAGTCCTCCCTTGTTCAAGGGATTGCAAGCTGTAATAATACCTCTGTAAAATCAGTTTGGAGTTCTTCAGAAAATTGGACATGGTACTACCTGAGGACCCAGCTATACCACTCCTGGGCATATACCCAAAATGATGCTCCAACATACAACAAGTATACAGCAGCCTTATTTCTTACAGTCAGAAGCTGGAAAGAACTCAGATGTCTTTAATCAGAGGAATTGATACAGAAAATGTGATACATTTACACAATGGAGTATTACTTAGATGTAAAAAACAATGACTTCATGAAATTCATAGGCAAATGGACAGAACTAGAAAATATCATCCTGAGTGAGGTGAAACAATCACAAGAGAACACACAGGATATGCCCTCATTGAGAAGTGGATATTAGCCCAAAATCTCAGAATACCCAATATACAATTACACATGAAGCTCAAGGGGATGGTAGACCTAAGTGTGGATGCTACTTCTTAGACATAAGAACAAAATACTCACAGGGAGTAAAGCTAGGAACAAAATCCAGTAGGACTGTAGAATGGCTATCCAGAGACTACTGTTTAGTTTCTCCTGTGGTAAACTACTATTCTAATATCATTTAGCTATTTTTTCTATTGTTCAGTTTTCCCCACAAGCATCCTTCCTTCTATTCATTTATTTTGTAAATTTCTATGAAAATATGTGTGCTAATTTATATAGTTATCCCACTAAAAAGAAAAAAACCTAAAAATGGGAATCCATCAATAAAACGTTGAAAATAAATATGTCCTGTTTCATTTTTCAATTCTTACTATGTGAGTCGTTGATTTTCACTTACAAGATGACATATTTTATCAGAAGAGATAAAAATTAAAGAAACTTTAAATAAAAATTACCTTCCAAAATGAACCTAAATACAATTATGGCACCTTTTTTTTTTAATTTTTTTTTTAACCAGTTCAGACATTATCCCCTCTCAGTTCACCTTCCAACCCATGTTCTAGCATTACACTCCTCTTCCTCCATAATGGGCTAAAAAACTCTTAGATGAAGGACTGTGAATGGGGCAAAAGCTTACTTGGAATGTAAATGAAATAAATAATTTGATAAAAATCAAAACCTAAATGATCATGGGTAGAATACATTCTAGATGTCACTAACTAATGTGCAATTTCATAAGTAAATATTGATAAACTTTAAAATATATACAACAATTAGACAAGATGGATGAAGCAAAGAAGTGCCAGGCAGAGCAGGAGCGGATGTAGATCTCTCTGAGACATCAGAATACAGCAAATACAGGCGAATGCCAACAGCAAACCACTGAACTCAGAATAGGACCCCTGCTGGAGGAATCAAAGAAAGAACTGGAAGAGCTTGAAGGGGCTCAAAAGGACCCTTATGAACAATAATGCCAGCAACCCTAGAGCTTCCAGGGACTAAGCCACTACCTAAGAATGTAAAAGAATGTAAATCTGTCATTCTTTTTCCTTACTGACCTCAAGTCCAAGGAGAATGAGGACCTCATAATACAAATACATAGATCTAATAAAGAGAAATTGGGAAGATCCTGAGGAGTGGGCTCCAGAGGTGACTTCCTGAACAGAACAACAATGTCTTATGATTTAGAGCAACAATTGACAAATGGGACCTCGAACAATGAAAAGCTTTGATAAAGCAAAGGACATTGCCAGTAGGACAAAATAGCAACCCACAGGTGGGAAAGGGAAGACTCCAGAAGCAAATAACCCATTAAAATTGGGTACAGAGATAATGAACTAACCAAGCAGTGTTGAATTTTTACATCTAAGTAATACTCCATTGTGTAAAATGTATCACATTTTCTGTATCAATTCCTCTGATTAAAGACATCTTGAGTTCTTTCCAGCTTCTGACTGTAAGAAATAAGGCTGCTGTATACTTGTTGTATGTTGGAGCATCATTTTGGGTATATGCCCAGGAGTGGTATAGCTGGGTCCTCAGGTAGTACCATGTCCAATTTTCTGAAGAACTCCAAACTGATTTTACAGAGGAGGTATTATTACAGCTTGCAATCCCTTGAACAAGGAGGACTGTTCCTCTTTTCCACATCCTCACCATCATCTGCTATCACTAAATTTTTTTATCCTAGCTATTCTGACTGTTGTGAGAGATAGAAACTGAGGTTGTTTTGATTTGAATTTCCCTGATGACAAAGGATGTTGAACATTTTTTAGGTACTTCTCAGCCATTTCATATTCCTTAGTTGAGAATTCTTTGTTTAGCTCTGTACCCCATTTTTAATAGGACTATTTGGCTATCTGGAGTCTAACTTCTTGAGTTCTTTGTATATATTAGATATTAGCCCTCTATCAGATGTAGGATTGGTAAATATTTTTTCTCAATCTGTTGGTTGCAATTTTGTCCAATAGGCAGTGTCCTTTGGTTTACAGAAGGTTTGCAATTTTAGGAGTTCCATTTGTTGATTCTTCATCTTAGAACGTAAGCCATTGGTGTTCTGTTCAGAAAAATTTCCCCAGTCTCCATGTTTTCAATGATATTCCCCAATTTTTCTTCTATTAGCTTGAGTTTACCTGATTTTATGTGGAAGTCTTTGATCCACTTGGACTTGAGCTTTATACAAAGAGATAAGAGTGGGTCAATATGCATTCTTCTACATGCTGACCTTTAGTAGAACCAGCAGCATTTGTTGAAAATTCTGTAATTTTTCCACTGAGTGGTTTTAGCACCTTTGAAAAATATCAAGTTACCACAGATATGTGGGTTCATTCTGGGTCTTCAATTCTATTCCATTGATCTACTTGCCTACTTCTGTAGAAATACCATACACTTTTTAAAACGAATGCTCTGTAATGCAGCTTTGAAGTCAGGGATGTTGATTCTCCCAGGAAGTTCTTTTATTGTTGAGAACAGTTTTTTGCTATATACTGGTTTGTTGTTGTTGTTGTTTTGTTGTTGTTGTTGTTGTTGTTGTTGTTGTTATTCCAAATGAATTTGCATTGTTGTTCTTTCTAATTCTATGAAGAATTGAGTTGGAACTTTGATGGGGAATTCATTGAATATGTTCATTGCTTTTGGTAAGATCACCATTTTAACAATATTAACCCTGCAAATCCATGAGCATGGGAGATCTTTTCATATTCTGAGGTCTTCTTCAATTTCTTTCTCCAGGGATTTGGATTTTTGTCATACAGATATTTCAATTGCTTGGTTAGAATCACACCAAGTAATTTTATCTTTACATAAGACTATTGTGAAGGCTGTTGTTTCCTTAGTTTCTTTCTCAGCCCTTTTTATCTTTTTTTAGTAGATTAAGGCTATTGATTTGTTACTTAATTTTATATCCAGCCATTTTTGAAGTTGTTTATCAGGTTCAGGAGTCTCTGGTGGAATTTTAAGGTTACTTAATTATACTATCATATCATTTACAAATATTGATACTTCAACTTCTTCCTTTCCAATTTGTATCCCTTGACCTCTTCTGGTTATTTAATTGCTCTGGATAGTACTTTGAGTACTATATTGAATAGGTAGGGAGAAATCAGGCGCCTTATCAGTCCTTGATTTTAGTGGGATTGCTTCAAGTTTCTCTCCATTTAGTCTGATATTGGCTATTGGCTTGTTGTATATTGCTTTTACTATGTTTAGGTTTGGGCCTTGAATTCCTAATCTTTCCAGTATGTTTAATATGAAGCAGTGTGGGATTTTGTCAAATGCTTATTTAACATCTAATGAGATGATCATCTCCTTTTTTTTTTTTCTTTGAGTTTGCTTATATAGAGGTTTACTTTGATGGGTTTCCAAGTATTAACCATCCCTGTATCCCTGGGAAGAAGCCTACTTGGTTATGTTGAATGATCCTTTTGATGTGTTCTTGGATTTGGTTCATGAGAATTGTATTCAATATTTTTGCCTCAGTATTAATGAGGGAAATTGGTCTGAAGTTCTCTTTCTTGTAGGCTATTTGTGTAGTTTAGGTATAAGCTTAGCTGTGACTTTACATAATGAATTGGAGAGTGTTGCTTTTGTTTCTATTTTGTGAAATAGTTTGAAGGACATTGGGGTTAGTGCTTCTTTGAAGGTCATATAGAATTTTGCACTAGACCTCTCTAGTCCTGGGCTTTTTGGGGTTCAGGTATTTTAATGATTCATATTTCTTATGGGGTTATGGGAATGTTTATATGGTTTTTCTGATTTTGATTTAACTTTGGTACCTGGTATCTGTTTAGAAAATGGAGGTCCATCGCATATGTAGCCACTAAATCCAGTCACTATTGTTTATGCCAAAAGTTCTTGCTGATAGGAGCCTGCTATGGATGTCTCCTGAGAGACTCTGCCCCAGACCATTACTGATAAAGATGAAGATGCTTGCAGCTAACCTTCCGACTAAGCATGGGGGAGTAGAGAAAGGACTGATTGAGATGAAGGTGTTTGCAACCCCAGAGGAAGAATTACAATATCAAGCAACCAGACTTCCCAGAGCTCCCAGGAACTAAACCACCATCCAAAGAATACACATGGAAGGACCATAGTTCTAGCCACGCATTTAGCAAAGGATGGCATTATCTGGCATCAATAGGAAGAAAAGCCCTTGGTCATGTGAAAGCTTGTTTCCCCAGTTTAGGGAAATATCAATGTGTTGATTTGGGAGTGGATTGGTGGGTTTGGGAGCATCTTTGTAGAATCAGGAGGAGGTTGGCAGAGGGGATGTGAGAGGTGGGAAGTGGATAAGGGGATAACATTTGAAATGTAAATACATAAAATATCAAACAAAAAATAAAGGGGAGACTATGAGAAAAGATATATACATATGCTTAAATATGCTTTAAGGGCATAGTCTGCATGCTTTCAGGACTTGGTATTAGTTTAGCAAGCAATGTAAAAATGATTTCTTCTACTCTCAACATTCCTGACTTACAAGTAGAATCCTTTATGTAGAGTTGAAACTTCCCCATTCTCCTTTAACAATGGAGGATATAGTGAACTACAGCTGGTGCTTAATCATTTTCATTGTTGTAGAGATAACTTCAAGGCTGAGACATGACAGCATAAATTTTCTTTTAAATGATATCTTTATACAATTCCAACTTCATCATACAATGAATATTGCAAGATGTATTAAAGAATGACATTATTTCAGATGGTTGAAATGGATTGACAGTGAATGTGCTACTTTATAAGGGACTATACTCACTCTACTGTGTAGAACTTATAAAAATAGTCCAACTTGACTCTGTGGAACAGAATCACAGAACTATGGCCTTGTCTTTGCCATACAAGTTGCCTATAAACTGATGGATTGATTTTAATTTGACCTTGGCAGCCTTTGTTACCCTCTGAGGTATTAGTCTTGCTGTATTCCAGACCTTTTCTGTGAACTTTGAGTTTAGACACTACCCTTCTTCTAAAGATTTGTCTCAGGGGTCTGAAGCAAGCTGTCAGTCATAACTTTGCAGGTCATGACCAATATAGAGTGTCAAACCAAAACCTTTAATCATTTTACCAATTCTATCTTTTGAAAAAAATGATACATTCTTTGCATAAAAATTTGATCCATAGCTTATGAACTATAGGTTTTATTTAAAAAATAAAAACCTAAGCAATAAATTTTTTCTAATTGAAAAATATATTATAAACTAGATCCTTAAGTCAAAAGTTTAAATATTACACATTATTACATTTCATTTTTGTCAGCAATTTATATTCACGTGACATATAAAATAAATGAGTATTGTCCATTTATAAAATGATCATAATGAACTAAAAGATGTATTAATTTAACAATCTGATATATGTTCAAATTTTTAAAATCTCCTATATGTTTTCAAATACTATCATATATATATACATATATATAATTTACTTACAATATTTTTATATGACTATTATAAAGAACACAGTACTTTATTATTTTCTATGTTTATACTTTTCAAGTAAAAATGTTCACATATATACTGTAAATATGAAAATGGTTTTATTGTCGTTTGTGATTTAAAATTTAGTATCATTTGATAACATTAACATTTTAGTATATTTCTGTTTTAGTTAGCTGTCCATTACTGTGAAAACACCATGGCAAAAAGCAACTCGTAGAGGAAGTTATTTATTTAGCTTACAGATTCACATTAAAGAATGTCACTGTGGGAAAACAAGGCAGGATCTTAAAGCAGGAATCTGGAAATAGAAACTGAATTAGAACCATGGGTCAATGAGCTGCTTATTAGCCATTCCTCACTACCGATGTTAACATAGCTTGCATTTTCTTTAACTTATTTATGGGAGAATTTTTAATATTCACATCATTTCTTGAATCTCTGAAGGTGCTTTTATTTCTGTCCTTTTGCTATAATTTCTGTACCAAAAAATGGGTTTTATAAATTATATTCAGAATGTGGTTTTCCCTACCAGGTGAACTCCCAGATCTTTGCCACCTCCTATCTCAGTCAAGTCTATGTTGTCTTTAACTTTAGCCTTGGAGCATGTTTAATGCTACATAACATCATAAAATTGAATTTTCAACTCTTCATCTATATGGTCAAATTAAATAATAGAAAATACCATTGAATCCAAAATCATAAAACATATTTTAATAAATAATATTATACTTATAAACTATGAGGAAAATTGTTCTTAGTCAACAATTTACTCTCCTTTAAAACTAACAATTTGTTTGTGGGTGGGGATATTGGCCACACATGGGATGTGTGTGGTATATTTACATGTGTAGCTATATTTGTTCATGTTGGCACATTTAGAAGCCAGGGATGGCATCAGAAGTATTTTTTGAGACAGGGTCTCTCAACTGAATCTGAGAGTTAGGGTTTCAAGAGACTGCTGTTCAGTAACTATCATAACCCTGTTTCTCCAACCTCAAGAGAGATTTAAGAAGTGCATATAATGCATCTGTCTATTTAATATGTCACAACAATGTTTCGTATGTTTCCACACAAATTTTTTTCCCACTGAATTCTCCTTAAAGCATTAGGAAATCTTGTGACACAATATTATCTTCTTATTCCCATAACATTGAATTAATTCATTGAACATTGGTTGAGTGGTATGCATTCCATATATTTCATTTGCATTCATTTATGTAAAATCAAAAGCATATTTTTCCACAGTAAATAGAAGATGGAATAGAAAATAACTATTTCATCTAAGAAGGTTTATGTAAACATTCCACCCTTACTTGTAATTATATAAAAGCTTTTGAATTAGAATCACTTACATGTAAATAAGAAACTATAAGCCAGTCGGCAGCATTTGAATGATGACAAATAAGGAAAAGAAAAAAATGTAATTGTAATACATTTTATAATATCTCAAGGATTGCCTCTTTCTTATTATGACTTTTAAATATAGATATGGTACTGGAGTCATAACTCGGTTGCTATAGTCTTCGGGTCTGAAGAATGAGAAACTGTGTTTAGCATACATAACAAACAGTAAAACATCATAGTGACCCATGGTTGTATCCTGGTGGTTGAGGAAGCAAAACAGGAAGTTTCCTTGGTTACATGGATAGCTAGTATTTCCTACTGTTGAACTACAGACCAATGAGACCTCATATAACAAAGGAAGTAGAAAAACTTCCTTATAATGACAACCAGGTATTATACACACACACACACACACACACACACACACACACTCACTCACCACATAACCAAGCACACAATAACATATGTCTACATCACACACAAACACACAGAGTGAGAGACAGGGAGGGGGAAGGAAAGTGAAGCACAACTTTTATTTTATGAGGATTTTATTTTTAATATCTCCTTTGTGTGTAGTATCTATAGAAGGTAGAATTATATATTTGATCCAATGAAATTGACTTTCATATGTGTTTATGCTAAGTAGTTCTCATAATCCCTGAGTAGTACCTTCAGGTCATACACAGAATATTTGATATAATTTAAAGTAAATGTACAAATCCTTTGGGATCATCCGAAAAATTGAATAAAATTTTTATCAATAGCCATTAGACTTGTGTGATTGGTCTGAGGCTATATATGACCACACATGACATGAAAGGGATAACATGAGTTGAGAGATGTTATGGGCTTTTGATAACTCTATCATGGATTCTTTTATAATGTGAATACAAGCCCTTTAAGCAGGAGAATGCTACTGCTACATCAATAACTCAGTTTTTATAAAGGGTCTTCATAGATTTTGCAAAAGAAAATCCTGACAAGTCTAGAGTTAGGAGATGAACACGAACATTTGATTGTTAGCCCTTGACTTGTAATTGTGGCAACTCAAACTGGATTAGAGCAATGGAGACTGAAAATCCCTAGATTCTGAATCAATTTTTAAAGTGTTCAGGGAGTCTAATAGACTGGTGAGCATTATAGGAGAAAGCAAAGAGGACTACATCAAGATCACAACAGCATGAATTTATTTTTCTTCTAAAAATATTACTGATGATAAAATTATTTGTCCTGACAATCAGATACTTGCTCACACATAGGCTAGATATATTTTCTTATATTTTTCATGGGTGATTGGAGCCGATCATATTATGAATGTTAATTATACCCCCACACCACCCCCCAAAAAACAATTGCTTACATGAGAGTGTCTGCACATGGTTCCTGGGAATCTGCTCCCAGTTGGTTCTGATTGGTAAATTAATTTGCCAACAGCCAATGGCTTGGGAGGACAAACAGACAGTTGGGGTTTTAGGATTTCCTGGGCTCAGGAATCAGAAGGAGAAGAAGGAGATCTGCCGTGCTGGGAGAGTGTGGAGGAGAGGAGAGAAGCCACACTTGAGAAGAGTGGAGGAAACAGAGATGTAGCTGCCATGTGAAGGAGCCAGGAGAGTGTGGATTAGAGGGCTTTCCAACTGGATCTAGAGGTGCCAAGATAGAAGGTAGAATTTAGTAAGTAATAACTTGAGATCATCAGCAGGAGGTAGATTAACAGAACAGAGGTCAGGCAGTGGTCCAGCTGTTGTGCTGTTTAAGGCATATTAAAAGATAAAGGTTAAAAAAAAAAGATAAAGGTTGCATGTATGTGTGTCTTCATTTGGGAATATAATCCATAGGGGAGGGCATCAAGCTTGCTGCTTGGGTGTATTTATTAATAATTATTTATATTAGTGGCACCCAATGGGTATGTCAAGAATTACTCTTTTTAATTTAATTGGAGATTCCTCAAAGGAATATATATTGCTTCCCTTTAAGAGTAGGAGGTGGAGAGAATTGGTCTCTTAGCAGAGCTGACATGTGGCACTCTCCAAACTGTGGAAATTCTGAGCTCCTTCTGGGACTTGGCAGTCATTAGTTAACAGGCTACACACATGGTATGCACTCATTGATAAGTGGCTATTAGCCCAAATGCTTGAATTACCCTAGATGCCTAGAACACATAAAACTCAAAACGGATGATCAAAATGTGAATGCCTCACACCTTCTTTAAAAGGGGAACAAGAATACCCTTGGCAGGGAATAGGGAGGAAAAGATTAAAACTGAGACAGAAGGAACACCCATTCAGAGCCTGCCCCACATGTGGCCCATACATATACAGCCACCCAATTAGATAAGATGGATGAAGCAAAGAGTACAGGCAGACAGGAGCCGGATGTAGATCTCTCCTGAGAGACACAGCCAGAATACAGCAAATACAGAAGCGAATGCCAGCAGCAAACCACTGAACTGTGAATAGGACCCCTGTTGAAGGGATCAGAGAAAGACCTGGAAAGCTTGAAGGGGCTCGAGACCGCATATGAAAATCAATGCCAAGCATACCAGAGCTTCCAGGGACTAAGCCACTACCTAAAGACTATACATGGACTGACCCTAGCCTCTGACCTCATAGGTAGCAATGAATATCCTAGTAAGATCACCAGTGTAAGGGGAAGCCCTGGGTCCTGCTAAGACTGAACCCCCAGTGAACGTGATTGTTGGGGGGAGGGCGGCAATGGGGGGAGGATGGGGAGGGGAACACCCATAAAGAAGGGGAGGGGAAGGGGTTAGGGGGATGTTGGCCCATAAACCGGGAAAGGGAATAACAATCGAAATGTAAATAAGAAATACTCAAGTTAATAAAAAAAATAAAATAAAATAAAAAAAGAGTATTAAAAGAAAGATGTGAATGGAGGAGTTGATGGAAATTTAAGAAGTCAAGGCTTCACAAGCAACTTGATTCTTGGATTATATGAATTCTGGGATAGCTTAGCATGGCATTAATTCATAAACTAGTCTGAAAATAGGCTCACATAGAAAATAGAAGAGAATTTAATAGAAATTAAATATATAGGAAAGGATGTTAATCAAAATTATATAAAAAAGAGGATATAATTATATATACACAAATACTAATCTCCTTGGAAGGGAGACATAAAGAAAAATGACATTTTTTAATTGGATATTTTATTTATTTACATTTCAAATGTTATCCCCTTTTTAGGTTTTCCCTCTGCAAACCCCTTATCCCATCCCCCCTTACCCTGCTTCTATGAGGGTGTTCCCCCACCCACCCATCCACCGACTCCTGCGTCACTGCCCTAGCATTCCTCTACACTGAGACATCAAACCTTCACAGGACCAAGGGCCTTTGCTCCAGTTGATATCCGATGAGGTTCCATCAACTCCTTCAGTTCTTCTCTTAACTTCTCCATTGGGGTCCCTGTGATTACTCAGATAGTTACCTTGAAGCATTCGCATTTGTATTGGTCACAATCTGGCTGAGTCTCTCAGGAAACAGCTGTATCTTGTCAGCCAGCACTTCTTGGCATGAGCAATAGTGTCTGGGTTTGGTGTCTACACTTAGAATGGATCCTTGGGTGGGGCAGTCTCTGAATGGCCTTTCCTTCAGTCTCTGCTCCATTCTTTGTCCCAGTATTTCCTTTAGATAAGAGCAATTCGGGTTAAATATTTTGAGATGGATAGGTGGCCCCATCCCTCAACCAGTGGGCCATGCCTATGTTCTGGATATAATCTCAACAGGTTTTCCTTCCCCTTTATGATGTATTTTAGCTAAAGTCATCCCCGTGAAATCCTGGCAGCTCTTGCTTTTTTGACATCTTGGACTTTCTGGTTGCTACCTCCAGTTCCCTTCCCCTGAGAATGGCATTGTTTTAAGAATAGAAAGGTGAAATAGTGATGTGTGTTTTTTTAGTATACTTGGGAAAATAAAGAAATACAGGTCTTCCATTTCAAATGTAGGAAACAAAGAAAAGGAGATAGAGAAAAGCTCTATTTCACCAAATAATAAAGAGACATTAATAGACAAACACTTATCAAAATTAGCTAAATGACAGGGAGAATATCTAAATTAACAAAATCAGAATATAAATGAGGAATATAACAACAGAAATTGAGGAAATACCGAGTCTCATAAGGATATACTTCAAAAGTCTGTACTCTACCAAATTAGAAAATCTAAGTGAAAGTTACAGTGTTCTAGATAGAGACAACTTATAAAGGTAAGTCAAGAACACATAAACAATTTAAGTATATTTTAACTGATTTTGAAACAGAAGCAATCATAAGAAGTTTCCCAAACAAACCTCCCAAGGCCAGATGGCTTTAGCACAAAATTCTATCAGACTTTAAAAGAAAAATTAACACCGTTATTCCTTGAACGATCCCACACAATGGAAACTATAGGAACATTACCTAATTCATTTTTTGAGGCCCAGACCACATAAAGACTCAACAATGAAAGATAATTATAGACCAATTTCACTTATGAACAAAAATGCAAAACTACTCAATTACAAACCAAATATAAAAATATATCATAAAAATCATCCTTTATGATGAAGTTAGGCTTCATCCTAATGATTCAAGAATGGTTCCATATACAAAAACTAGTAAATGCAATCCACTATGTGAAAGGTAAAAGAAACACAAGATCATATCAGTAAATGTAGAAAAGTTCTTGGATAAAATTCCAAGCACTTTCATGATAGAAGTACTAGGGATATTAGGAAACCAAGGGTGATACCTGATCATAGTAAAGTCAAATTTCAGGAAGTTTACAGCCAACAATGTACTGGTGAATTAATAAAACCACTTTGTCTCCTGGTGGGGTGCACAAGTGCTCCACCCACCCAAGGCAAGAGCTCTCTGGAATCACAAATCATACCTCCCCCAACACACACCAGCTAACTTTGAGATGCCTTGACTAGCTCAAAGGCTAGGCATTTCTAATTCTCTCTGTTGTTATCATTCATTCTATCCTCCAACTTTCCTGAGTCAACTTGCTAAATCACACTTTTACCCCTTCTACCTGAGACACAATCAGGAAAGTGACCCCTACAGCCATTTTCCCATATCCTTACATGTAGGCAGGGCAGGCCTTTACATTTAATCTTTCGACTTTGTCATTATGGTGAATTTATCTCCCCCTCCTTCCCAGTCCCTCCTGCAATCTAAATATCCTGCCTCTGTTTTTCTGCTCAGTCATTGGTTGTATAGCAATTCCTTATTATTAATCAAAGCCAGCTGGAGGCAGGGAGTCTCAGTTTAGAAAGTGTGACTTTTTGGGAGCCAAAATAAGACAAAGCATTAGAACAAATATGCAACACAACCAACCAACCAACCAAACAAACAACAAAACAAATAAACAAAAAGTAGAATAGCTTAAACTGTAAAGAGCTTCTGGAGTTTGTGTGCCCTGGGGACACCCGGCAGGTTGCTTGGAGCAGAAAAGTTGTTCTTACCTCTGCTCTCAGGTGTAGGTGATTCTAGAGACTGGCTTTCAGCTCTGGGTGCTGCAGAAACTTGAAGGGTCCTGCCCCTCACTGTTCCTAGGTCCCTGTTCTCAGCAGACACAGATGGCATGAAGCGATTTCCTCTTGGGTCAGGAAAGTGGGCAGAAATTATTCATCACATCTGGGTTCTCAGGAGTGTCAGCACTTCTCTAGAAGATTTTTGATTCAGGAATGAGAAATGTCTAAAAGCACTAAAAGAAATGTTCAGTGTCCTTAGCTAACAGAGAAATACTTATCAAAACTGAAAGACCCCTGGAGCGTGGAGACCTTTTTCTCGGTATGACAAGACCCCCAAGAACTCAGGAGAGACCGATCTTGATGCAATCAACAAGAGGTTTATTGATGGGGACTACAGAAACGAGGGCACTGGGGTCCAGAAACTTATCCTACGCAGGGGTAGAGGAGTTCAACTTCGAATGGTTGGAAGAAGAGGTATTTAAAGGAAAAAGCATACTGAATCACAAGGAAGAACCTCCTTTTTCTCGTGATTGTTCTTTAAGATTTTAATCTAACTTTATGGTTAACCAGTTCCTGCTACTATGATCAGCTGTTATTATGGTCAGCTCCTATTATGGTTAGCTAGTTTCTGGAACAAAGTGGCTGAACCAGCTGGTGCAATTATTCTTTCTGTGATCAGCTATTTTCCGGAACAGGCAGTTCTAGAACTTGCTTTTGGCTTCAACTTTTGTCTAAGGAGGAATTTTAAACTTTTTCCTTCAAAACCTATTTTATGATTCATTCTTATACCTATCAGAATGGCTAAGATCAGTAACACAAGTGATCAATCATTCCGGCAAGAATGCAAAGCATGGGAGACACCCTTCCATTGGTAGTAGGGATTACATACTTGTACAGACATTATGACAATTCATATTTCAGTTCCTCTGATGACTGTGAACCAATTTATTTCTAGACACAAATTTATCAGTCTTAGGCATATGTCCAAAGGATACTCCATGTTACTGTAAGGATAGTTTCTTAACCATGTGCATTATAGATTTATTCATAATATCATGAAAGTAAAAACAACAGAACCTCAACTGAAGAATACATAAACCTATGTGGTTCTTTAACCAAGTGGAGTACGACTCAGCTGTTAAGAAAACGTCATTATAAAATATACTGGGATATGGATATCACTAGAAAAAATCATCCTTAATAAGGTAAATCAGATTCAGGAGAAAAATATAGTGTGTTTTCAATTAAATACATGGATATTAACAATAAGTACATAATTACCAAGTAACAATTCATAGACATAGAACGTTTAGGTTAATAGGAGAGATCTAGTAGGAAAAGGAAAATAGAATTCATTTATACACTTTTTGAGCAGATTAGGGGAAGGTGCTGACAGGATCAGGAAGAATCAAGAGATGGGGATGGGATGGAAGGATAGAGTAAGAGAAGAGATTTCCTGAATTCATGAGACATTTGTAGGGTTGTGTATAAACCTAGTGCAGTGGAAATATCCTGAGCTATATAACACTGATCCTAGTGAAGACTCCTTGTAATGGGGATTGAGGAGTCTCACAGGACATCTCTTGAAGCAAGAATTGACTTCCAGTGGCATGACTGAGATGCATATTTTAAGTTTGGGACAAGGATGATATTACGAAGATCCCCAAATAACCCAGATATATACTAGGGCAGGAAGATGCTCTCTGCCAACTGACAAAAGGATCTTGTGAATGAAGACACTATCTTCATGTTATTTAAAGTGGACAGGTTGAGGTGGTGCCCACATGGAGCCTTCACTCTTGTGATCTAGTCTCTTTGGTGTGAAAAGGTATTCTGCAGACTACCAAAAGAGAAACATAAACACAAAACCAGCCACAAAACCATTGATCAACAATTCATCCTGCCTTCAAGGTGTTTTGGGGCAATCTTGGTACCAATATCTGATTTAACTTGAGGATCATTAAAGAAGAACTAGCCCATCCCTGACACTCCTTGAATGATTAAGAAACAGACTGCATTGCCCAGAGACCTAAGGTAAAACTAAACATGCACGGCTGTCCTGAAAAAAAAAATCAACGAAAGATTCCTAATGTTATTCTGTTATAATCATAGGCTGAATACTTGTCCAGTCATCATCAGAGAGGCTTCCACTGGCAACAGATGGACGTATATGGAAAAAAAATCCAATTTGAAGGTTTCCATTCAGTCCTTTCCTTGGAGCTTGGATAATATGGTGAAAGAGTGAGAAAGATTGTAGAAGACAGATAAGTTGAGGACATCTAGAGAACATGGCCAACTACATTAGTAAGCAGGGTACATATGGTCTCATTCAGACTGCAGTAGCAAGCACCAGGCCTGCATTTGGTCTGCACCTGGTCCTCTATTTATATGTTATAGCTGTTAGTTTGCGGTTTTTGTCAGAATCCTAAATGTGGGTGTCGATATGTCTTTAAGTCCTTTTCCTGCCCTTAAGACTTTTTATACTGTTGGGTTACTTTGTCCCGCTTCAGGATAAGGACATTTGCCTTATTTTATTGTATTCTATTACATCACACTGCTTGATTCCTCTTAGAGGCCTTATCTTTTCTGATGGCAGATGGAGGAGGATTGGATCTGCTGTAGATGGGAGATATTGTGGGGGGGGGGAGATGGGACGAATGGAGGGAGGAGAAAACTGTTGGAACGCATTATATAAAAGAACTTATTTTAAAATATTCATTGGAAATGCAGAGGTACATTGTGTTTAAAGTTAGGATGTCTGTGCATGCCTGTGTGTGTGTGTGTGTGTGTGTGTGTGTGTGTGTGTGTGTGTGTGTGTGTGTGTGTGTGCATGCATGTGTTTACATGAGTGCATGCCTGTGTATGAATGTGTCTGAGTGTGTGTTTGTGTGTTTATATTTGAGTTCTGAAATGTAATTCACTTCTGGAGGATCTGTAATTCCAAATTATTGACTTTTATGACAAGAAATGTTCAAAGAGCTAAAGGTACAATAGGACAGGATAACCTGTGTTAACTTAATTAAAATAATTTTGCAGTAGGAGCCATTTTAATAGAAGTAGCTATTGATAGCCATACATGCTATAGGTAAATGAACCAAGATTTTTAAAAAAAAAATCATGGAAAGAACCTACTCCAAAAAAGATTGCATATGGAACATTATGTGTTCATACTTAAGAATATTTTTTAAATTTTATTTTTCTCTCAAATACTTTACCCCAACCCAACCACAGCTTTGACTTTCTTACTCCTCCCTGTCCACCCTTCAAATTCTCCTATATCACAGATCTACTCTGCTTCTATTTTCCTTCAGAAAAGAGCAGACCTCCCAGGGATATCAACTGAACACAGAATAGTAGGTCACAATAAGAGTAGGTCCTAATGCTTTTATCAAGGCTGAATGAGGCAACTGCCTTGCAAGAAAAGGGTTCCAGAATAGGAAAATAATCAGAGTTAGCTCCTACTCCCATTGTTAGGAGTCCCACAAGAATTCCAAGCTATATAACCATAACATTTATGCAGAAAACCTTGGTAAGGTCATTGTCAATTTCTTGATTGTTCTTTAATTCCCTGTGAACCTCTATGAACAATTTTAGTACTGAATAAATTATGTAAAAGCATGGGTGGTAAAAAGACAAAAATTATTATTTGACTGTTTATTGTCTGTTTTATTATTTTATAGTTCTACCCAGAAGAAAACTAAAGTTGACACAACTTGATATCTTTGACTCACTTATTGGGTCTAATAGCTAAAAGGAAATGTTGGTAGGTTCATTATACTGTATTGCTGTTACCATTTTTCTGCCTGTACTTATTCCAAGATTTTTTTCATTTTATACTTTTTAATACAAACTGGCTACTTGGTTATCTGGAGAGATGCGGTTAGAATACCTAACTTTCACCAGATTTTTGGTACAGTCAAATTGTTTGGAGAACAGCCTGTTTGAGTTGATTGCTATGAATTTCTGTGGTGAAGCAGTCTATTCCATGTCTGGAGCATCATTTCATGGTCTTGCCTTTCTGGCTTTCCATATGGAGAAGGTGCTCTTTGCCCTGTGAAGTGAACTGTTTCAGAATGTTTGCACTCTGAAACCACCAGCCAAAATCAAACTATGCCAATCTATCTGGTACTTTGATAAAATTGATGCAATGGTGAGTGAGATTCTGAGTATACTAATGATAAAGCTTCTCACATACCAGACTTAATTGCCAAACAGTTGAATGGCTAGTGAAAACTATATTAATTAATGAATATCTGTATTTTATAGGAATTTATTTGGCTATGAATTGAAGAATATTATCACAATGATTTTAAACAGCATCTAAAATTCCATGAAATTAAAGCATGAGATTTTAAATTGGGTGTGTGTGTGTGTGTGTGTGTGTGTGTGTGTGTGTGTGTCCTTACAATATATATGATTTGATTGTAATATAGAATTACCGGGAGAAAAAGTTATTTCCTATCCTCAGTGCTATAGTTGATATTAGAACTTCATGCAAAGTTCCATGAGAGTATCAGATGCAGAAGTCTGTACAACCTAACAATAGTGAGCATTTTACTTCCAAACTATGTGTATTTCATGCAATGGAAACATTGGGCCAGACAAGATTCTTAAATTTGTCTCATTCTAAAAGGCATTTACTTATCCCTTAGCTCCTTGAATACAAAGGGGAACTGAATAACAGGTTGGAAATGTCAGTTTTCCTGACAGATCCTGACAATGACCAGGTTGGGTATCAGCAGACACTACTCCCTTAAATGTATTTCACTGAACAAGACAATATATGATAATGTTATTTCACTGACCTTAACCTGCTTCCTGTCATAGGCTTAAATTAGTCAGACATTTACTCAAAACAGTAAAGTCTCCATGGTTTAAAATGGCACAGGAATAACTGTACAAAAAGTTGTCAAAGAAAAGTGCAGTGTGTTCAACTACTTTTTAAAAGGAAGGATGAGGAGTTTTTGGGAGGTCCTTTGTTCTAACATGTATAACAAAATCAGATTCAGGTCGAACAGTTAATGAAAAAGTTCTCATTCCAGTATGTGCTCTGCTCAGCAGGGCATTGTTCAGGGCTGATTCTAGGTAGCAAGCTTATGTCTGTGTTTTTCATCATAGGCACTGGATGGATTTATAAGATATCCCACCATTCTTTCCTATACTGTTTTGGTGAGAAAATTACAAAAGCCTTTTATCCCCTTTAAAAGTTAATTGCTATGTTAATATTTCAATTGCTTAGTTTTTATATTGCCTCAATGTCAACATTTAATATCCTGTTCATTGTAAATAATTTACACACATATACTCTCTCCAAGCTCACATCTGTAAAAGAAACGTAAATCATATGTATCAGTTATATAAAGACACACCTCTCAGTGACACAAATTATACAATCATAGTATATAATTTTGGACATTAATACTTATGGTTTTATCTTAAAATTAAAATTGGAGCAACTTTCAAAATTAAACCTCAAGCATACAGATGGTTCAAATTCACAGAAACAGCACCCACTGGTTTAAAATAAATATGACATTTCATATTTGATTTTCACTTCAGTTTATCATTTGAAGTGTGTGTACTTAGCCTGATGGTGTGATTACCCTCCTAATGAGAAGGGCATTTAAATCCCATGCATATGCATACAACTTTAAGAAACATTTCACTCCCTGAACTGCCTTGTATTAATTTATGTGTATGTGGGTTGAAGACACTCAGAACATTATATGTTTGCTACCACAGGATATTTTCTGTAGATATATGGTGGAGAAAAGTGATTGCCTAGAAACAGAGCTGCTATTGTAAAATCCTGATGACATTAGTCACCAACGACCTTCCTATCACAAATGGTCTTATTGTTTATTGTCAGATATCTTGGTTTAGTCCTAGAATGCTTGGCATCTGTATTTATTTAGCCATTCTAGAAGACAGCATAACAGTAGCTGATAGGCTGATAGCACTAACTTAATATGAGGTCAAACTTCAGCTGAAACCCCTACAGTTTAACTTTGCATGGTTTTAATTTTAAATGTGTCAGTCAGTACTTCCAAGTGATAGCTTTACATTCCCTTTGCCATTATGAGAACCCAAGATAATTTTAACAAAAGAGAAATGAGGATAAATATAGCAAATAGATTCTATATTTCCCTGTAATTAATTTCTTTATCAGAGTATTTTAATTTACTTTCATCAGAGTCACATTAAAATAAGTACCTACATCATTATTGTCAAGGGATATATACAAATACAGACACCATCCCTTTACCAATACTCACATTTTTATATTTTATATCCCTTTCATTACCAAATTCATATTTTTAATGTGTAATTTAAGATACATGCATATAATTCCCTTAAAGCATTTTTTGTCTTCAAGTAAACTTATCAATATAATAGTTATATTCCTTAACTACTATAATTTCTCAAAACAGTTACAATATGGATCTACTTTTGATGTTATATAGCAATGCTTTGTTTTATATTTCCAAATAATGCTGACTTTTATTCCTGTAGGTAATGTACCTGCTATACCGTGTCCATTTCTCTTATTCTAAGCAAGTGATTTTAAAATAAAAATTGGGTGAATGTTGATTGAAAAGACCTCATTTGTATTTCACTATCTATAAACAACCTATCAAATGCTTTCAAATCCACCTGCAAAAAATTATTTTAAAAAGGGTAAACATTCATGTTTTCCCATTTCATTCCTTATGCACAGAATAATTCTTTTAGTTAGAGTGTGTATCAAGTAACACTGGGATAAATGTACTGAGGCTGCTATTATGGTCTCATAAAATTTTTTGGTGGGATTGCAGACTGGCACAACCATTCTGGAAATCAGTGTGGAGGTTCCTCAGAAAATTGGACGTTGCACTACCTAAGGACCCAGCTATACCTCTCTTCACCATATACTCAAAAGATGCTCCACTATGTTCACAGCAGCCTTATTTATAATAGCCAGAAGCTGGAAAGAACCCAGATGCCCTTCAACAGAGGAATGTTGTAGATCTGCATAATGGAATACTACTCAGCTATCAAAAACAATGACTTTAAGAAATTCCTAGGCAAATGGATGGAACTGAAAAATATCTTCCTGAGTGAGGTAACCCAATCACAGAAAAACACAAATGGTATGCACTCATTAATAAGTGGATATTAGCCCAAATGCTCGAATTACCCTAAATGCACAGAACACATGAAACTCAAGAAGGATGACCAAAATGTGGATGCTTCACTCCTTCTTTAAAAGGGGAACAAGAATACCCTTGGCAGGGAATAGGGAGGCAAAGTTTATAACAGAGGCTGAAGTAACGCCCATTCAGAGCCTGCCCCACATGTGGCCCATACATATACAGCCATCCAATTAGATAAGATGGGTGAAGCAAAGAAGTACAGGCAGACAGGAACCGGATGTAGATCTCTCCTGAGAGACATAGCCAGAATACAGCAAATACATAGGCGAATGCCAGCATTAAACCATTGAACTGAGAACAGGACCCCTGTTGAAGGAATCTTAGAAAGGACTGAAAGAGCTTGAAGGGACTTGAGACCCCATATGAACAATAATGCCAAGCAACCAGAGCTTCCAAAGACTAAGCCACTACCCAAAGACTATACATGGACGGACCCTGGGCTCCAACTGCATAGGTAGCAATAAATAGCCTAGTAAGAGCACCAGTAAAATGGGAAGCCCTTGGTCCTGCCAAGGCTGGACCCACAGTGAACGGGATTCATGTGGGGAGGGCAGTAATGGGAGGAGGATTGGGAGGGGAACACCCATATAGAATGGGAGGGGGAGGGGTTAGGGAGAGTTTAGCATGAAAACCGGTAAAGGGAATAACAATTGAAATGTAAATAAGAAATACCCATATAAATAAAAATGGAAAAAATAACTTCAATCTTAAAAAAAATATACAAGGAAAGGATCATACCATGTGTTAATGAATAGGAAGAGGAGGTAAAAGGGCAAGGGATATCGAGGAAAAGCCAGCTTCACACTTATCAAAGTGTAGGCCATGGTTATATTAGATAAACTGTAATTTCTACAGATTCTTTTTTGCAGCCCTTGACAAGATTTTTTATTGGATATTTTATTTATTTACATTTCAAATGTTTTTGCTTTTCCCGATTTCCCCTCCAGAAATCTTCTATTTCATCCTCCCTCTTCCTGCTTCTATGAGGGTATTCCCTCACCCACTCACCCACTCCTGCCTCCCCAACCAGGCATTGTCTTACACTGGGGCATCTAGCCTGTGTAGCACCAAGGACCTCTCTTCTCACTGAAGTCCAACAAGGCCATTCACTGCTACATAAGCATCTGGAGCCATGGGTCCCTTCAATGTGTACACTTTGGTTGGTGGTTTAGAACCTGGAAACTCTGGGGGGGGGGTTAGTTGGTTGATATTGTTCTTCCAATGCATTGCAAACCTCTTCAGCTCCTTTAGTACTTTCTCTGATTCCTCCTTAGGGACCATGTTCTCAGTCCAATGGTTGGTTGCGAGTATTTTTCTCTGTATTTTTCAGGCTCTAGCAGAGCCTCTCAGGAGACAGTTACATCGGGCTTCTGTCAAAACACTTCTTGGCATCTATAAGAGTGTCTGAGTTTGGTGGCTGCATGTGGGATGGATCCTCAAGTGGGGCAGTCTCTGGATGGCCTTTCAGTCTGTGTTCCATAATTTGTCTTCATATTTCCTTCCTTGAGTATTTTGTTACCCCTTCTGAGAAGGACTGAAGCACTCACACTTTAGTCTTCCTTCTTCTTGAGATTCATGTGTTCTCTTGTTGTGGTTTGCCCTGAAATTACTGTATTTTGATACTAATCCCACTGCCCCAAGGACAGCTGCCTAGTCACGTACTCAGAACTCAGGTGACTTCACCAGAACCACCTCTCCATTGAATTTGTAAAGTACAGGTGAGGGGCAGCTACAGGATAGAAGGAGGCCTGTCATTGGAGGAAAAGGAAGGATGGGTGGGAGAGAAGTTTGAAGGAAGAGGAAGAGACAGGATGGAGAGAGGGGAGAAGCCATGGCAGGTGATGTTAAGATTCTGCTCTGTTCCTGCCCCACATGTGGCCCATACATATACAGCCACCCAATTAGACAAGATGGATGAAGCAAAGAAGTGCAGACCGACAGGAGCCGGATGTAGATCTCTCCTGAGAGACACAGCCAGAATACAGCAAATACAGAGGCGAATGCCAGCAGCAAACCACTGAACTGAGAACGGGACCCTGTTGAAGGAATCAGAGAAAGAACTGGAAGAGCTTGAAGGGGCTTGAGACCCCATATGTACAACAATGCCAAGCAACCAGAGCTTCCAGGGACTAAGCCACTACCTAAAAGACTATACATGGACTGACCCTGGACTCTGACCTCATAGGTGCAATGAATATCCTAGTAAGAGCACCAGTGGAAGGGGAAGCCCTGGGTCCTGCTAAGACTGAACCCCCAGTGAACTAGACTGTTGGGGAGGGCGGCAATGGGGAGGGTGGGGAGGGGGAACACCCATAAGGAAGGGGGAGGGAAGGATGTTTGCCCGAACCGGAAAGGGAATAACACTGAAATGTACATAAGAAATACTCAAGTTAATAAAAAAAAAAAAAAAAAAAAAAAGATTCTGCTCTGTTTATTTACGGGTTGTTATCAATGTTCCTAAGGGATGGATGGTACTGGGCTTTGTATTTTTAAGTGGGCAATTATATTTTACCAATTGGATCTAAGATTATTGTGTTGTGTGTTCTTTTATGTGAGGGTTTGAGTGTAGGAAAGTGTGTGTCTGGGCTGTGTTTCCGCCGAGATATCTAGCAGATATTTTGGGCATCAAGGTGTAGACCCAGCGGGGTAAAAGACCAACATTACCGTTTTATTTTATATATTTTTACAACAACACTTTCTGAATTGTATCTTGGTTATTCCAACTTTTGGACAGTACTACCTGATGACCCAGCTATACCACTACTGAGCACATAACCCAAAAGACGCTCCTACACATAACAAGGGCACATGCTCCTCTATGTTCATAAAAGCCTTATTTGTAATAACCAGAAGCTAGAAAGAAGCCAGAGGTCCTTCAATAGAGGAATGGATCAAAAAAAAAAAAAAGTGATACATTTACACAATGGAGTAGTACTCAAATATTAAAAATAATGACTTCATGAAATTCTTAGGCAAATGGATGGAACTTGAAAATATCATCCTGAGTGAGGTAACTGAATCACAAAAGAGCATACAGGGTATGCACTCGCTGATAGATGGATATTAACCCTTGACAAGATTTCACTGAAATTCTATTACTTTTAAATTTCAGGCAATTTCCTCAGTCCATTATATTTTCTTCTCAAATAACAACTATGACACTTTTAAGAATTTGCATAACAAATTAAACTATGACTTCCTCTTAGATATTTTATGGAATGTAGTTTCTAAAAAAGTCATTCTACTGATTGTAGCTGTTTTCCATATACCTCACATTCTAATCAGAGCATCTTAAGAATATGAGAATTTTGGATTCTCACTACTAAAAACATAACACAGAGCACACATATTAGTAATATTTCATTCATTTCAGTCTGTGAAAATAATGTGGTTTTAATAAGACTTTATTAAAATATTATATAATATAGTATAATATTATGTGTATATATACATATATGTATATATAATCAGTTTCAACACATTTGAAAACAGTATTACTTACTAAATGCTTTCCTTTTGACTTTTATTTTTGAAACAGAAAACACAAATCTTATTTAAAATAGAATAAAAATTAATTTGTTCTGAAACAAAGTATAGGTGACTATATGGATACAGGGTAGTTTAATTTCATGTTTCCATGAGGTAGCCTCTAGTGTCTTTACTAATTTTGCAATATAAAACAGAAACGCATAAATATAACACTTTGAAAGACATTGGGGCATATTCAAGTGCAGGTTATAGCACAGCAAGACACCTGTGCTTACAGGCTTCAAATATTACGTGATGACCTTCTTAACTTTTAGATTCATCAAATAGAGGAGGTCCATTTGCATATTTCAAGGGATATACTTACTTGTAACAAGAATATGGCTCATATGAATTGGGGAATAAAAGAAGGGTATGTAAAGGAGTGAAAGACAACCCATGATTATTAGTAACTAGATAGACCAATCAGCTCTGTAGGTGCAGCTTCTGCCAGGGAACATGGACTCACATATTTTTGATTCTGTAACAAAATTCTGCCTGGTCACTTAAAGTGCTATTGAATATGCAAACCATTCTAGGAACATTTGGCTTTGAAAACAACATTTTTAACTTAGAAAACTATATTAAATACTTCATAGAGTTGAGGAGCAAAATAGAAAAAAAGTGGAGACTATAGGTTGATATTTTTGATGTGTAAAGATATATACCAGGTTTGTTTTCTATTCTTCTCTAAATGTTTTTCAAAGTTATTCTGTGAGGTGATTAACAAAAGCCTGCCATGTTGATATTTAAGGGCTGCTGATTGCTGGCAGCAAAGAATTCCAACTGTGCTGGCAACTTAGATAGCATCTCCATATTTTCTTCCAGGATCATCACCTTTGTTCTAAATAGCTCCCTCATAGTGTGAATAGAAGTCACATGCTTCAGATTTTCTGCCTTGGCATCCAGGAAACAGTACAATTGAGTAAACATATCAAACTTCCCCTGCATTTGCAGCCTGAACAGATGTTAAGTATAAACTGATCCACCTACATTCAACCCGAGTGGGTCCACATCAACAGACTGTTTTAAATTCTGTTTTCAATTTATATTGAAGCATAGATTCTTGCTGGCATGAATAAATGTGCCATTTAAGGCAATCAAAAATGGCTCCACGTCTCACTTGATTTCCACAATTGTTGCTGTAATGACTGACCGCTGAGTAGAGAAACTTAATTTCCTTGGCAGATCTTCCTACATTGAAGCAACATGTTCATGGAGAGCCAATATTCAGTAATTACAGCACAATTCCTCACAAATTTACAATTCACTAACAGTATGCATTTTCACAATGTAAAGCTAATTTTTCTTTAACCAAATAAAACATGAAAAGATAATGAGAAGCAATAGGCAATCTAGATCATTAGACGATTGATGTAAAATTAAAGGACATTTCAACAGGGATAGATTGTTCACATCAGGGAGCTCATAATCATGTTTAAGCACTATGTTTTGAAGAAACATGTTGTTGATGTTCTGCAGCTTCTCTGAAGCAACCTACAAATTCACAATAGAAGTTTCCATTTTAATTCAATCTCCGTATCCATATTATGTATTATACTTACCAGATAGGATATTGAAAATGCATGATCACAAATATTGAATATTGTAATTATGCTTAAAATCTTAATATTATAAGAACTGTCTCTTATTAAATGAATGTTGGGATTTACCAAAGCAATTCCTGCAAATAAGTGAAAATATACAGTAGTCATATATCAAGTACATACAAGAAGTACATTACTAATCTTTACTTTTTCTTTTAATAGCAAAGAAGTGCAGCATTTATTGAGTTAATAAAACACACTGGTACACTTTTTAGTTACTGCAATAGTAAATGATATATATTTACCTAAAAGAGTTATTTAGCATGGGCAGTTATATCACACTTGCTCCATGCTCTCTATTCTTGATAGAATAAGGAACTTTAAAACATGAGAGAAAGATGTCCTTGCAGAGGTATGATAATGAATTATCAGGAAAATAAAATAAGATAAAATATACTAGACATAACATTTCCCTAGCATGCTTTGTTCATTTGTTCTTTATGGCAGAATGCATGAAGGACTGTTGGAAAAGGGGAAAATTTCTGCTTTGATATAATCGAACACTGAATGGCTTTAAAATTGCTTGGTTATTATTAGCCACACAGCTTACAAAATAATTAATAAAAAGGGAATCTAAGCTTAGATGAGGAAACAAAAGAAGTTTACAGAAATTTTCAAGAAATCTATTCAGTCCCATTGAAGTATAGGAGAAAGTAAGGAGTAAGTATAGGAGTTGAGTAAATTATAGCAGAAGAGAATGGGTGCATTTCACTGGATGGGCATATTTTTGGCATGGCTACTGCAAAGTAATACATCTTTGAAGTGAACCAAAGTGAAAGAAAGTCTTATGGGCTGATAACAAATACCTAGATATGGTTCTGACAGTGAAAAGTGCTGGCCATGTAAGCACGACCGCTTAAGCTCAATGTAGATTAGACACACACACACACACACACACACACACACACACACACACACACACACACACACGACTTGCATGGTTATGGCCACCTGCAATCTCAGTACTGGGAAGGTAGAAACAGAAGGAACACTGGCCAGTCAGTCTAGCCTTATTGCTATGCTTCAGGTTCAGGAAGAGAGCTCGTTCTGTAAATAATGTAAAAATATGATTGATTGAGGAATATGCTCAACAGTGACTTCTCTCTCTCTCTCTATATATATATATATGTATATATATATATTATATGTATATATAATATATATATATAAGCATTCATGCATACACACACACACACACACACACACACACACACACACACACCTCTTCCAAAGGGAAAAAAAGCACACAAGAAAAGGAAATAATTTTAGCTGCATGGTAGCTAGGAGTGGATTTGAAACACTTGACAAATAGAGTAGGGCCTGTTTCTCTTAGCCTTGCTGCAGTTTGGTATAGCTATGCTTGGTATGATTTTGGTTAGTAGCATATCCTCATCTCTTGTATCCAGTATGACCTTGGTGGGGAACAGAATGACCAGAATGGCATAGTTCCTACCCCTGGGACAGGACCAGGACGTAAGCCTCCATGAGTGTCTATGGTTTCCAAGGTAATAAGGATTGCTTGTATAATAATTTTCGTATTTTACATTCCTCCCTGTCAATGTTAATGACTCCACAATAATCTGAGACAGCAGCAGTCCAGGAGACAAAGGTGTGGCTCTCAGCAAATGGTAAATGCCAGGACCTTCAGGGCAGCCCTTAAGGCTGTGCAAAAGAAATGTAAAACCATGGGTACAAAAATATATAATTTCTCAACTATGCAACATATAAGGATGCAATATGAATTATGAGGGGCTTCCCAAATCTAAAGGAACAGAGGTAATTACACTAGAAGTCAGCTTGTCAGAAAGATACAAAGGCAGCCAGATACAAAGCCAGGCTGATTCCTGAGTACAAGGTCAGTCTGGGATACAGCAAGATTAGGCCCAGGTGTTGTAGAAATACTAATTAAAGGATTAGGACCCACCCAGGTAGTTTTCCATATATGCTTAACTGACCCAGGCAAAACTTTGAATTATGTTTCAATGTTAGACGAAAATGAGTGTTTGCTGTTTCCTAAGAATTAAGGGGCTGGGGAATCACAGGATGCTGACTTACAGCATTATGAAAAGGAAACCTGAAATAAACGAGTGAATTGATATGTAAAATAAAAGACTGGGCTTATAAAATGTACGAAATGAGCCATCCAGAAAATTTTTTCCTAGCAAAAGAAAACTGCTTGGGTAACTGACTCGAGTAAAACAGAGAGAGAGAGAGAGAGAGAGAGAGGGAGAGAGAGAGAGAGAGAGAGAGAGAGAGAGAGAGCTGTCTGGAGATCTTCAGAGAAAGCAGATACAAGAGAGAAAGAAACCAGAACAGAGAGAAAACAGGCTGGAAAGCTGTCTCAAGCAGAACTTAGACTTCCAGCATGGACTCGTGGCTTGACTTCAAGTCCTTTATTTATTTTGTTGTGTTCAGGTACCCGTACCTCAGAACCCTCTCCAAGCCAAGGCTGGTTAGAGGCAATCATCATTCACTTTGTTGTCTAAGCCATTTATAGAATTGTGATTTCAGAATGTGGAACCATAGTACAAAGCAATTTCAGGTAATTGAATTAAAAGAAGACCTATAATTGAACCTCAGGTAGTGGTGAGAATTCAAAATTAAATACCCGATGTTTTAAGAGATTGCAATATTAGTAATTAATTTGTAAAGACTATCATAAGTAATATGAATTATCAAAATTAAATAAAAATAGGATGAGACATCCTGACAGAGCTGTGAGTGAATGTGAGGAATGACTTCTCGAGGAATACTCTGTTTTGTATCATGATGAGGACTTCTAATAATATAGAGGGATACATCTGTGCATTTAATTTGATTCAGTGGGATCAACTAACACATATTCATTTTTTTCAGATATACCAAAGTAAAAACTCCAACTTTACTAAAGCTGTCAAAATGAGTAATTGAATATTTTATGCTTCTCATGAAGAAAACAAACCAATATTGAAATATTGTACTAAATGAAGCTACATATGTACCACAATGCTAAGTCTAGAAAGGTTCTTTCCTATCTTTTAAAGGACAATTTCTAGAAAATACAAGTGCTGTAAATAGTAAAAAAAAAAATTGATAAAAACTATTGGCATGCCAAGAGACATTTCAGCTTTTAACCTTTCATCAAACAGGGAGAAATTTAAAAAATATGTTATTTTTATTATTGTAGTCTATAATAGTGGTGGTGGCCTCTGAATTTGGCATTTTCTGGGAACAAGCCACAGGCTGTCAAGGTTTTGACAAATGCCACAGAGAAGCTCTTAGGCCTCTTTACTTGAACAAGTTTTATTCATTATCTGATCTAAGACGTTTAAACACAATACTTTTAAGTAATTAATTTTATTTATCTAGGTGTCATATATTCCTCTTATTGATTCATTTTCACATGAAGACATACTGTCTAGATATGAGTAAGTTGTACACCAACATATATACATTACATATGTTTTTTTTTTATTGGATAGTTTGTGTATTTATACTTCAAATGTTATCCACTTTGCTTCTCCCATTCCCCCTCCCCCTTGCCTCTGTGAGAATCCTCCCTCTTCCACACACCCAATCCCACCTCAACACCCTGGCATTAACCTTAACTGGGATAAAGAAACTTCACAGGACCAAGGACTTCTTCTTTTGATGCTAGACAAGCCATCCTTTTCTACCTATGAGACTGGAGTCATGGGTCTCCCCATGTGTACTCTTTGGTTAGTGGTTTAGTCCCTGGGAGCTCTGGTGGGGTCTGGTTGGTTGGTATTGTTCTTCTTCCTATGAGGTAGCAAACCCCTTCAGCTCCTTCAGTCTTTTTCTCTAAACTCCTCCATTGGGGTCCCCATGCTCAGTCTGATGATTAGCTGCAAGCATCTTAGTCTGTATCAGTAAGGCTCTGACAGAATCTCTCAGGAGACATTCATATCCTGTTCCTAACAGCAAATACTTCTTGGCATCAACAATAGTGACTGGGTTTGGTGGCTGCATATGGATGGATCCCCAGGTGGGTCAGTCTCAGGGTCACCTTTCCTTCAGTCTCTGCTCTACTCATTATTCCTTTATTTTCTCCTGTGAGTATCTTGTTTCCCCTTCTAAGAAGGACTGATGTATCCACATTTTGGTTTTCCTTCTTGAACTTCATATTCTGTGAATTGTAGCTTGTGTATTCCAAGCTTTTGAGTGCATATCATGTGTGTTCTTTTGTGAGTGGTTTACCTCACTGAGCATGATATCCATTTGTCTAAGATTCCATCCGTTTGTCTAAGAATTTCATGTAGTCATACATAGCTGAGTAGTATTCCATTGTGTAAATGTACCACATTTTCTGTATCCATTCCTCTGTTGAAATAAATATGTTTAAGTCTATATATTTTTTGCTGAAATCTTGGTTACTTAGAAACACAAGGGTTATGTATTTATACATAATTACCATAGCTGTGATTTCATCACAGATGTACAGAAGTAGAATTGCTGTAAGTTTTACATTTGACAGTGAAAATTATCATCTCACAACTGTTGTTGAGAAGTCTAAACAGTAATTCACTTCTTTTGATACAGTTTGAATCTTTATCAACAGTGACTCAACTGTTTCTCTTGCAAGTTTATGTGGTTATTGACATCCCTCAGCATGAGTAAGTGGTTGATAATTTGAGGACCTCAGTTTCTTTGGTTGTTAGATGCTCAACACTTACTTGAATGATATTTCCCATTAGAAAATATTTGTTCACAGCAGCTTATTTCCATAAGGTCAGTATAAACTGTAGCAGGACAGATTATAATCTAATAGAATGTGATTATGCACAGGATTTTTTATTTCCCTCCAAGCCATGGTGAAGATATTTTTCATTTATACAAAATGATTTAGCATATATCTCGAATATTTAACTTCACATTAGAAATTTTACTTCAAGGAATGACTTATAGATTCAGCTTTTTGGGGTAGAGGAAAATAGATACAAGGTAAAAGCAGAAATATAAGTTCAAAACTGGGCTCAATTGCTAAGCAGGCTATAAAATATTATATAAATCATTTTTAAAGATATATGTTTAGTTTTCCAGTGTAAGAAAGGACAAAACACATGATATTGATTCATATTACAAAGATTAAGTATAAATAATTTTTGAAAGCTACTTCTCACCATCAACTACTAAGTGATTGGTATAATTATCAAGATTAAATTTAATTAATTCTAGTAGAGTACTTACATTTGGCCTGCACCTGGAGCTGAACCTGGCACATAGCTCTCTGTACCCAGATGCCATGGGGAGAGAGTTGGATTCTCAGAAGTGTGAACAATAATGAAAGCACAGGTGAGACACCACTTCTGTTCACATTTCTGGCCCAAGAGGAAATGGCTAGGGTCCTCTGGACACAGGAACCAAGGAGAAGTCTGGGATAGGATCCTTCCAGCTTTCATCTGAACTTGGAGCTAACCAAGGGACACAGCTTTCTGTACCCAAACCTATTAGTTTTACACCAGACTTCTCAGCAGAGACTATGAAAGCCAGAAAATCCTGGACAGATGTCATGCAGACCCTAAGAGAACACAAATGCCAGACCAGTCTACTCTATCTTGTAATACACTCAATTAACATAGATGGAGAAACCAAGATTTAAAAAAAAAATTGCACAATATCTTTGTACAAATTGAGCCCAACAAAGGATAATAGATGGAAAATTCCAATAAAAGGAGGGAAACCACACCATAGAAAAAACAAGAAAGTAATCTCCTTGCAACAAAACCAAAAGAAGAGAGAGACACACAAACATAATTCCGCCTCTAACAACAAAAATAGCAAGAAACAACAATCATTATTCCTTAGTATCATTTAATATCAATAGACTCATTCCCCAATAAAAAGACATAGACAAATGGACTGGATACTTAAAGAGGACCCAACATTTTGCTACAAACAGGAAACATACCTCAGTGACAGAGACAGACACTATCTCAGAGTATAAGGCTGGAAAACAATTTTCCAAACAAATGGTTCAAAAACTAGCTAGAGTAGCCATTCTAATATGGAATAAAATTGACTATTAACCAAACATTATCAAAAACGATGAGGAAGGACATTTCATCAAAGGAAAAATCCTCCAAGATTAACTGTCAATCTATGAATATCTATGCTCCAAATGCAAGGGAATCAAATTCATAAAAGAAACCTTTCTAAAGCTCAAAGCACATATTGCACCTCACACAATAATCATGGGCAATATCAAATCCCCATTCTCTTTAATGGACAGATCATGGAAACAGAAAATAAACAGAGACATAGAAAAGATAACAGAAGTTGTGAACCAAATGGATTTAACAGATACTTTTAAAACATTTTATCCTTAAAGAAAATATTCCTTCTTCTCAGCATACCATGGTATCTTCTCCAGAATTGACCATAAAATCATTCACGAAGCAGGCCTTAACAGATACAAGAAGATTGAAATAATCCCATGCATCCAATCAGATCACCACAAAGAAAGGCTGGTTTTCTATAACAACAAAAATGACAGAAATCTCACATATACATCGAAACTATTCACTTATTCAACACTCTACTGAATAACTTTGTCACAGAAGAAAAAAATTGAATACTGTTTATAATTAAATGATAATGAAGGCACAACAGACCAAAACTTATGAAAGAAAATGAAAGTGTCATTGTGACAACTTATAGCTTTGAGTGCCTCCAAAAAGAAATTGGAGAAAGCATCCATTAGTTCTTTGACAGCAAACGTAAAATCTGTAGAACAAAAAGAAGCAAATGCACCCAAGAGGAATAGAGGGCAGGAAATAATCTCAGGGCTGAAATCAACCAAGTAGAAACAAAAAAACTATATAAAGAATCAACAAAACCAGAAGCTGGTTCTTTGAGAAAATCAACAACATAGAAAAACCCTCAGCAAAACTAATAAGAGGGCACACAGAGAGCATCCAAATGAAAAAGAATCAGAAATGAAAAGGAAGACATAACAACAGAATCTGAGAAAATTCAGAAAATCATCAGATCCTACTACAAAAGCATATATTCACAAAACTTGGAAATCTGGATAAAATGGATAATTTTCTAAACAGATACAAGGTAACAAAGTTAAATCAGGATCATATAAATCACCTAACCAGTCTTATAACTCCTAAATAAATAAAAGCAGTTATTAAAAGTCTCCCAACCCAAAAAAAAAGCCCAGGACCAGATAGATTTAGTGCAGAATTCTATCAGACCTTCATAGAAGAACTCATACCAATACTGTCCAAACTATTCCACGAAATAAAAATACAAAAAGCACTACACAATAACTTCTACGAAGCCATAATTTTGTTTATTCCTAAACCACACAAAGACCCAACAAAGAAAAAGAACTTCAGACCAATTTCTCTTATGAATATCGACAGAAAAAAATGCTCAAAATATTTTTGCATACTGAATCCAGGAACACATCAAAACAATCATCCACAATTATCAAGAAGCCTTCATCCTAGGAATTCAGGGATGGAATAGTATATGGAAATCAATCAACATAATCCACTATGTAAACAAACTCAAAGGGGGAGGGGACACATCATCATCACAGTAGATGATGAGAAAGGATTTGAGAAAATTCAACACCCTTCATGGTAAAAGTCTTGGAATGAACAGGAATTCAAGGCCCATATTTAGACATAGTAAAAGCAATGTACAGCAAACCAGTAGCCAACATCAAATTAATGGAGAAAAACTTGAATCAATCCCACTAAAATCAGGGACTAGACAAGGCCACCCACTCTCTTACCTAGATATTCAATATAGTACTCCATGTCTTAGCAAGAGCCATCAGAAAACCAAATGAGGTCAAAGGGATAGAAATTGGAAAGAAAGAAGTCAAAATATCACTATTTGTAGATGATATGATAGTACACTTAAGTGGCCCCAAAAGTTCCATCAGAAAACTATTAAGCCTGATAAACAACTTCAGCAAAGGGGCTGGATATAAAATTACTCAAATAAATCACTAGCCTTCCTCTATTCAAAGTATAAACAGGCTAAGAAATAAATTAAGGAAATTACACCCTTCACAATAGACTCCAATAGCATAAAATACCTCAATGTGACTCTAACCAAGCAAGTGAAAATCTGTATGCCAAGAACTTCAATCTCTAAAGAAAGAAACTCAAGAATATATCAGAAGATGGAAAGATCTCCCATGCTCATGTATTTGCAGGATTAATATAGTAAAAATTGCCATTTTGCCAAAAATCAATCTACAGATTCAATGCAATCCTCATCAAAATTCCAACTCAATTCTTCATAGAGTTAGAAAGAGCAATTTGCAAATTCATTTGGAATAACAAAAACCCAGGAGAGCAAAAACTATCCTCAACAATGAAACACCATCCCTTACCTCAAGCAGTATTACAGAGCAATATTGATAAAAACTGTATGGTATTGGTACAGAGAAAGGTACAAAGATCAATGGAATATAATTGAAGACCCAGAGATGAACCCACATACCTATGGTCACTTGTTATTTGACAAAGGATCTAAAACTATCCAGTGAAAAAGTGATAGCATTTTTAACAAATGGTGTCAGTTCAATGGATGTCAGCATGTAGAAGAACCCAAATTGGCCCATTCTTATTGCCCTGTATAAAGCTTAAGTCCAAGTTGATCAAGGCCCTCCATATGAAACTATATATACTCAAACTAATAGGAAAAAAGGGGGGAAGAGCCTCAAACACATGGGAACTCGGGAAATTTTCCTGAAGGAAAAAACCAATGGCTTATGCTCTGAGATCGAGCATCGACAAATGACATCATAAAAATGCAAAACTTCTGCAAGGGAAAGAACACTGTCATTAGGACAAAATAACAGCCAACAGATTGGGAAAAGATCTTTATGAATCCTTCATCTGAAAGAGGGCTAATATCCAATATATACAAAAAACTCAAGAAGATAGCTTCCAGAGAGCCAAATAACCCTATTAAAAATTGGATACAGACCAAAACATAGAATTCTCAGTTAAGTAATATTGAATGGCTGAGAAGGACCTAAAGATATTTTCAACATCCTTAGTAATCAGGGAAATGCATATCCAAACAATCTTTAGATTCTACCTCACACCAGTAATAATGGCTAGATAAAAACTTAGGTGACAAGAGATGCTGGTGAGAATATAGAGAAAGAGGAAAACTCCTCCATTATTGATGTGATTATAAGCTAGTACAACCACTTTGGAAATTATTCTGGAGGTTCTACAGAAATTTGGACATAATATTACCTGAGGAACCAAATACACCACTTTTGGAAACATACCCAAAAGATCCTCCAACATATAATAAGGACAGATGCTCTACTATGTTCATAGCAGCCTTATTTATAATAGCCAGGAGCTAGACAGAAGCCAGATGTCTTTCAAAAGAGGAATTGATACAGAAAATGTGGTACATCTACACAGTGATGTACTACACAACTATTAAAAACAATGACTTTATGAAATTCATTGGCAAATGTATAGAATTAGATAATATCATCCTGAGTGTGGTAACTCAATTTCAAGAAAAACTATACAAGATATGCACTCACTGATAAGTGGATATTAGCCCCAAAGCTTGAATTACCCAAGATAAAATCCACAGACGATATGAAGCTCAAATAAAGGACAACCAAAAAGCAGATGCTTCTGTCTTATTTAAATGTGGGAACATATGAGAGGATATGAAGACAAAAGTTTGCAGCAGAGACTGTGGGAATGGCCATTTAGAACCTGCTCCAACTTGGGATCCAGTCCATGGATACCCAGCCACCAAAACTAGACAATACTGATGAAGCCAAGAAAGGCATTGTAGGAGGAGCCTGATATAGCTGTATCTAGAGAGTCTCAGCCAGAGCATGACAAATACAGAGGCAAATGCTAGAAGAAAACTATTGTACTGAGAATGGGATCCCTATTGGAGAAATTAGAGAAAGGATTGAAGGAGCTGAAGGGGCTTGCAACTCCATAAGAAGAACAATACCAACCAACCAGAACTCCTAGGAACTAAACCACTATCCAAAGAGTACACATGGACAAACTCATGGCTACAAGGATGGCCTTCTTGAACACCAGTGGGAGGAGAAGCCCTTGGTCCTGCCCAGTGCATGGGAATATTAAAATGTGGAAGCTGGAAGGGGTAGGTGGGTGGGTGAGGGAACACCCTCATAGAAGAAGGGGAAGGGATGGTGGGATAATAGGTCTATAGAAGGGAAACTGGGTAAGGAGTAACTTTTGAAATTTAAATAAATTTAAAAAGAAGAAGAAGAAAAGCATACTTAAGCACTCAAGCCACAGGAACTCTACAGTCCAGCCTATGCTGGGATCTGAAGAGACCCAGTCACAGAGCTCCTGGCACCCAAATCCCATGGAAGGAAAGCTAGACCTTCAGAGGGGCAGACACGCCTGGGAATGTCAGAGGAGACTACTGTCTGCCCACATTTCTGACTCTAGAGGAAACTGTCTAGCACCATCTGGGCACCCTGTACACAGGGTCCCGAGAGAAGGCAGGGCAGGCCTGTCTGGTTGCTGCCCTCACAGAGAGCTAAAACCCAGCCCCAAGGAGCGACTTCAAGCCTGAGAACAGAGGTATGACCAACTTTTCTGCTCCAAGTAACCTGCCTGTTGGATACAGGACACACAAAGGCAATATTCCTCTGGGACTAGACAATTCCAGTTTCTTGCTGGTGCCCGAACCTCACTGATCCCTGCCCAAAGCTCCCTGCTCTCAAACCCCGTAGGAGAGAGAACTCATTGACCAGACAGGTGGGCACTCCTGAGACTGCAGGGCAGGAGAGAACGCCAGTACTGCCCACCCTCCCCACATCCCTTACCCAAAAGGAAACTGTATAGGGCCTCTGGGAACAGGAAGATAGGGATACTCAAGCTGCAGGAACGCTGTGGTCCAGACTCAACCCGGATCTGAAGGAACCCAATCAAACAGCTCTCTGCACCCAAATCGTGTGGGAGGGAGAGCTAGACCTTCAGGGGGCAGACTCCCTTGGGAAGCCAGAGGAGCCTACTCTCTGCCCACATTTCTGATTATAGAGGAAAAAGGCCTAGCATCATCTGGGCCCTCTGTGCCCAGGGACCCGAGAGAATGTGGGGCAAGCCCTCCTGGTTGCTGCCAACAAGGAGAGCTGAAACCCAGCTCTGAGGAGTGACATCAGTCCTGAGACCAGAGGTAAGACCAACATTACTGCTCCAATTGACCTGCCTGGTGGACTCAGGACACACGCCCATAGAAACAGCTGAAGACCAGTAGAAAGGAACGACTACACACCTTAAAGCAGAACACTCTGTTCCCATAACTGGCTGAAAGAAAACAGGAAAACATGTCTAAAGGACTCCTGACACACAGGCCTATAGGACAGTCCAACCACTGTCAGTAAGAGTAGAACAATGTAACATCAGAGACAATGTGATGGCAATAGGCAAGCTCCAGAACTCAAGCAACAGAAACCAAGACTACATGGCATCATCGGAGCCCAATTCTCCCACCAAAGCAAACACTGAATATCCAAACACATCAGAAAAGCAAGATCTAGATTTAAAATCACATTTGAACATGATGATGGAGGACTTCAAGAAAGACATAAAGAACTCCCTTAGAGAAATGCAAGAGGGGGTTGGAGATTTGGCTCAGTGGCAGAGCGCTTGCCTAGCAAGCGCAAGGCCCTGGGTTCATCCCCAGCTCGAAAAAAAAAAAAAAAAAAAACTAGGAGAAATGCAAGAATGTACAAATAAACAAGCAGAAGCCTATAGAGAGGAAACACAAAAATCCCAGAGAGGATTACAGGAAAACACAATCAAACAGATAAAGGAATTAAAAATGGAAATAGAAGCAATAAGGAAAGCAAAAAGGGAGACAACACTGGATATAGAAAACCAAAGGAAGAGACAAGGAGCCATAGATATAAGCATCACCAACAGAATACAAGAGATAGAAGAGAGAATCACCAGAGCAGAAGATTCCATAGAAATCATTGACAAGATAATTGTAAATTGACATTGTAAAAGATAATGTAAAACAGAAAAAGCTACTGGACCAAAACATACAGGAAATCCAGGACACAATGAGAAGATCAAACCTAAGGATAATAGGTTTGGAAGAGAGTGAAGACTCCCAGCTCAAAGGATCAATAAATATCTTCAACAAAATCATAGAAGAAAACTTCCCTAACCTAAAGAAAGAGATACCCATCAACATATAAGACATATAAGACGTATACAGAAATCCAAATAGATTGGACCAGAAAAAAAAAAAAAAAAAACTCCTCCTCCCGTCACGTAGTAGTCAAAACACCAGATGTACAAAGAAAGAATATTAAAAGCAGTGAGGGGAAAAAGATCAAGTAACATGTAAAGGAATACCTATCAGAATTACACCAGACTCCTCACCAGAGACTTTGAAAGACAGAAGATCCTGAACAGATATCACACAGATCCTAAGGGAACAAAAAAGCCAGCCCAGGTTATTGTACCCATCAAAACTCTCAATTAAGATAGATGGAGAAACAAAGATACTCCATGACAAAACCAAATTTACACAATATCTTTCTGTAAATCCAACCCTACAAAGTATAATAAAGGGTAAAGCCCAAAAAAAGGAGGCAAGCTACATCCTAGAAAAAGCAAGAATATAATCATTTTGCAATAAAATGGAGAGAAGACAAGCACCCAAACATAATCTCACATTCAAACAGGAATATAACAGGAAGCAATAATTACTATTGCTTAATATCTCTCAACATCAATGGACTCAATTCCCCAATAAAAAGACACAGATTGACAAACTGGATATGCGATCAGGACCCCATATTTTACTGCCTACAGGATACACACCTCAGAGACAAAGAGAGACGCCACTGCAGAGTAAAAGGCTGGAAAACAACTTTCCAAGTAAATGGTCTGAAGAAGCAAGCTGGAGTAGCCATTCTAATATCGAATAAAATCAATTTTCAACCAAAAGTCATCAAGAAAGATAAGGAAGGACACTTCATATTCATCAAAGGAAAAATCCACCAAGATGAACTCTCTATCCTTAATATCTATACTCTAAATACAAGGGCACCTACATACATAAAAGAAACCTTACTAAAGCTCAAAGCACACATTGCACCTCACACAATAGTATTAGGAGATTTCAACACCCACTCTCATCAATGGACAGATCATGGAAACAGAAATTAAATAGAGACAAAGACAGACTAAGAGAAGTCATGAACCAAATGGACTAAACAGATATTTATAGAACATTCTATCCTAAAACAAAAGGATATACCTTCTTTTCACCACATCACGGTACTTTCTCCAAAATTGACCATGTAATTGGTCATAAGACAGGCCTCAACAGATACAGAAAGATAGAAATAATCCCATGCATCCTATCAGACCACCACGGGCTAAAGCTGGCCTTCAATAACAATAAGGAAAGAACAGCCACATATAAATGGAAGTTGAACAGTGCTCTAGTCAATGATAACCTGGTCAAGGAACCTGGTCATTAAAGTCTCCCAACCAAAAAGAGCCCAGGTCCAGAAGTATGCAGTGCAGAATCTTATCAGAAATTCATAGAAGACCTCATATCAATACTATCCAAACTATTCCACAAAATTGAAACATTTGGTGCTCTACGGAATTCCTTCTATAAAGCCACAATTCCTCTTATACCTAAACCACACAAATACCCAACAATGAAAGAGAACTTCAGACCAATTTCTTTTATGAATATTGATGCAAAAATACTCAATAAAATTCTTGCAAACCGAATCCAAGTGCACATCAAAACAATCACCCATCATGATCAAGTCAGCTACATTCCAGGGACATAGTGATGGTTTCATATACGGAAACCATCAACACAATCCACTATATAAACAAAGTGAATGATAGAAAGAACATAATCATTTCATTAGATACTGAGAAAGCATTTGACATAATTCAACATCCCATCATGATAAAAGTCATGGAATGAATAGTAATTCAAGGCCCATACCTAAACATAGTAAAAGCCACATACAGCAAACTAGTAGCTAACGTTAAACTAAATGGAGAGAAACTTGAAGCAATCCCACTAAAATCAGGGACGAGACAAGGCTGCCCACTCACTCCCTACTTTTTCAATGTACTTCTCAGAGCCAGAGCAACTGGACAACCAAAGGAGATCAAAGGGATAAAGATTGGAAAGGTAGAAGTCAAAATATCACTATTCGCAGAGGATATGATAGTATATTTAAGTAACCCCAAAATCCCACCAAAGAACTACTACACCTGATAAACACCTTCAGCAAAGTGATTGAGTATTAGAGTAATTCAAATAAATCAGTAGCTTTCCTCTACACAAAACAGAAATAAGCAAAGGAAGAAAATAGGGAAATGACACCCTTCTTAATAGTCCCAAATGATATAAAATATAAAATTGTGGAATACTTTGGATAGTATTGGTATGAGGTCTACTATGAAGGTCTTCCATAAAGTGATATAAAATGATATAAAACTTCAAGCCTCTGAAGAAAAAAATTGAAGAAGATCTGAGAAGATGGAAAGATCTCCCATGCTCATGGATTGGTAAGATCAATATAATAAAAATAATCATTTTCCAAAACCAAACTAAAGAATCAGTACAATCCCCATCAAAATTCCAATACAATTCTTCAGAGAGTTAGACAGAAAAATTAACAAATTCCTCTGGAATATCAAAAACCATGATAGCTAAAACTATTCTCAACAATAAAAGGACTTCCAGGGGAATCACTATCCCTGAATTCAAGCAGTATTCCAGAGCAATAGTGAAAAAACTGTATGGTATTGGTACAGAGACTGGCAGACAGTCCAGTGCAATGACGACCCAAAAATGAACCTACACACATATGGTCATTTGATTTTGGCAGTGGAGCCAAAACAATCAAATGGAAAAAAGAAAGCCTTTTCAACAAATGTTGCTGTTTCAAGTGGAGGTCCGCATGTAGAAGAATGTACATTGATCCATTCTTATCACCCAGTACAAAGCTTAAGTCCAACTGGATCAAGGACCTCCAGTTCAAACCAGATACACTCAAACTAATAGAAGAAAATTGGGGAAGAATCTCAAACACATGGGCACTGGTGAAAATTTCATGAACAAAACACCAATGGCTTATGGTCTAAGATCAAGAATCGACAAATTGGATCTCAAAAAAGTATAAAGCTGGTTCCTGGAGATAAGAACACCGGAGCAGCAGGTCCCCTGCATCTGAGACACCACCGGAACCTGAAGGGACCGACCAGATAAACAGTTCTCTGCACCCAAATCCCGTGGAGGGAGAGCAAAACCTTAAGAGAGGCAGAAATGCCTGGGAAACCAGAAGAGACTACACTCTGCCCACATTACTGATTCCAGAGGAAAACACCAAACGCCATCTGGAACCCTGGTGCACGGAAGCTCCCGGAAAGGGCGGCGCAGATCTTCCTGGTTGCTGCCCCCGTGGAGAGCTCATAAGCAACACCCCATGAGCAAACTTGAGCCTCAGGACCACAGATAAGACCAACCTTCCTGCTCCAAGCGACCTGCCTGGTGAACTCAAGACACAGGCCCACAGGAACAGCTGAAGACCTGTAGATAGGAAAAACTATATGCCCGAAAGCAGAACACTCTGTTCCCATAACTGGCTGAAAGAAAACAGGAAAACACGTCTACAGCATTCCTGACACACAGGCTTACATGACAGTCTAGCCACTGTCAGAAATAGCAGAACAAAGTAACACTAGAGATAATCTGATGGTGAGAGTCAAGCGCAGGAACCCAAGCAACAGAAACCAAGACTACATGGCATCATTGGAGCCCAATTCTCCCACGAAAGCAAACACGGAATATCTAAACACACCGGAAAAGGAAGATCTAGGTTCAAAATCATATTTGATCATGATGCTGGAAGACTTCAACAAAGACATGAAGAACTCCCTTAGAGAAACACAGGAAAACATAAATAAACAAGTAGAAGCCTACAGAGAGGAATCACAAAAATTCCTGAAAGAACTCCAGGAAAACACAATCAAACAGTTGAAGGAATTAAAAATGGAAATAGAAGCAATCAAGAAAGAACACACGGAAACAAACCTGGATATAGGAAACCAAATGAAGAGACAAGGAGCTGTAGATACAAGCTTCACCAACAGAATACAAGAGATAGAAGAGAGAATCTCAGGAGCAGAAGATTCCATAGAAATTATCGACTCAACTGTCAAAGATAATATAAACCGGAAAAAGCTACTGGTCCAAAAACATACAGGAAATCCAGGCCTCAATGAGAAGAACAAACATAAGGATAATAGGTATAGAAGAGAGTGAAGACTCCCAGCTCAAAGGACCAGTTAATATCTTCAACAAAATCATAGAAGAAAACTTCCCTAACCTAAAGAAAGAGATACCCATAAGCATACAAGAAGCCTACAGAACTCCAAATAGATTGGACCAGAAAAGAAATTCCACCCATCACATAATAGTCAAAACACCAAATGCACAAAATAAAGAACCAATATTAAAAGCAGTAAGGGAAAAAGGCCAAGTAATATATAAAGGCAGAGCTCTCAGAATCACACCAGATTTTTCGCCAGAGACTATGAAAGCCATATGATCCTGGACACATGTCATACAGACCCTGAGAGAACAAATATGCCAGCCTAGGTTACTGTATCCTGAAAAACTCTCAATTAACATAGATGGAGAAACCAAGATATTCCATGACAAAACCAAATTTACACAATATCTTTCTACAAATCCAGCGCTACAAAGGATAATAAATGGTAAAGCCCAACTTAAGGAGGCAAGCTATACCCTAGAAGAAGCAAGAAACTAATCGTCTTGGCAACAAAACAAAGAGAAGAAAAGCACAAAAACATAACCTCACATCCAAATATGAATATAACAGGAAGCAATAATCACTATTCCTTAATATCTCTCAACATCAATAGCCTCAACTCCCCAATAAAAAGACATAGATTAACAAACTGTATACGCAAGGAGGACCCTGCATTCTGCTGCCTACAGGAAACACATCCCAGAGATAAAGGCAGACACTACCTCAGAGTGAAAGGCTGGAAAACAACTTTCCAAGCAAATGGTCTGAAGAAGCAAGCTGGAATAGCGATTCTAATATCAAATAAAATCAATTTTCAACTAAAAGTCATCAAAAAAGATAAGGAAGGACACTTCATATTCATCAAAGGAAAAATCCACCAAGATGAACTCTCAATCCTAAATATCTATGCCCCAAATACAAGGGCACCTCCATACATAAAAGAAACATTACTAAAGCTCAAAACACACATTGCACCTCACACAAAAATAGTAGGAGATTTCAACACCCTATTCTCATCAATGGACAGATCATGGAAATGGAAATTAAACAGACACGTAGACAGACTAAGAGAAGTCATGAACCAAATGGACTTAACAGATATTTATAGAACATTCTATCCTAAAGCAAAAGGATATACATTCTTCTCAAATCCTCATGGTACTTTCTCCATAATTGACCATATAATTGGTTAAAAAACGGGCCTCAATAGGTACAGAATTATAGAAATAATCCCATGCCTGCTATCAGACCACCACGGCCTAAAGCTGGTCTTCAATTACTATAAGGGAAGAATTCCCACATATACGTGGAAGTTGAACAATGCTCTACTCAACGATAACCTGGTCAAGGAAGAAATAAAGAAAGAAATTAAAGACTTCTTACAATTTAATGAAACATACCTAAACTTATGGGACACAATGAAAGCTGTGCTAAGAGGAAAACTCATAGCTCTAGGTGCCTGCATAAAGAAACAGGAAAGAGCATATGTCACCAGCTGGACAGCACACCTAAAAGCTCTAGAACAAAAAGAAGCAAATACACCCAGGAAGAGTAGAAGGCAGGAAATAATCAAACTCAGAGGTGAAATCAACCAAGTAGAAACAAAAAGGACCATAGAAAGAATCAACAGAACCAAAAGTTGGTTCTTTGAGAAAATCAGCAAGATAGATAAACCTTAGCCAGACTAATGAGAGGACACAGAGAGTGTGTCCAAATTAACAAAATCAGAAATGAAAAGGGAGACATAACTACAGATTCAGAGGAATTTTAAACAATCATCAGATCTTACTTTAAAAGCCTATATTCAACCAAACCTGAAAATCTGCAGGAAATGGACAACTTCCTAGACAGATACCAGGTACCGAAGTTAAATCAGGAACAGATAAACCAGTTAAACAACCCCATATCTCCTAACGAAATAGAAGCAGTCATTAAAGGTCTCCCATCCAAAAAGAGCCCAGGTCCAGACAGATTTATTGCAGAATTCTATCAGGCCTTCATAGAAACCCTGATACCAATACTATCCAAATTATTCCACAAAATTGAAACAGATGGAGCACTACCGAATTCCTTCTATGAAACCACAATTACTCTTATACCTAAACCACACCGAGATCCAACAATGAAAGAGAACTTCAGACCAATTTCCCTTATGAATATCGAAGCAAAAATACTCAATAAAATTCTGGCAAACTGAATCCAAGAGGACATCAAAACAATCATCCACCATGATCAAGTAGGCTTCATCCCAGGCATGCAGGGATGGATTAATATAAGGAAAACCATCAATGTGATCCATTATATAAACAAACATATCTAAACATAGTAAAGCCATATACAGCAAACCAGTTGCTAACATTAAACTAAATGGAGAGAAACTTGAAGCATTCCCACTAAAGTCAGGGACTAGACAAGGCTGCCCAGTCTCTCCCTATTTATTCAATATAGTTCTTGAAGTTCTAGCCAGAGCAATCAGACAACAAAGAGAGGTCAAGGGGATACAGATCGGAAAAGAAGAAGTCAAAATATCACTATTTGCAAATGATATGATAGTATATTTAAGTGATCCCAAAAGTTCCACCAGAGAAGTACTAAAGCTGATAAACAACTTCAGCAAAGTGGCTTGGTATAAAATTAACTCAAATAAATCTGTAGCCTTCCTCTGCACAAAAGAGAAACAAGCCGAGAAAGAAATTAGGGAAATGACACCCTTCATAATAGACCCAAATAATATAAAGTACCTCAGTGTGACTTTAAACAAGCAAGTAAAATATCTGTACAAAAAGAACTTCAAGACTCTGAAGAAAGAAATTTAATAAGACCTCAGAAGATGGAAAGATCTCCCATTCTCATGGATTGGCATTTTAATATAGTAAAAATGGCCATTTTTCCAAAAACGATCTACAGATTCAAGGCAATCCCTATCAAAATACCCATCCATTTCTTCAATGAGTTAGACAGAACAATTTGCAAATTCATCTGGAATAACAAAAAACCCAGGATAGTTAAAACTATCCTCAACAATAAAAGGACTTCAGGGGGAATCACTATCCCTGAACTCAAGCACTATTACAGAACAATAGTGATAAAAAACTGCAAGGTATTGGTACAGAGACAGACAGATAGACCAATGGTACAGAATTGAAGACCCAGAAATGAACTCACACACCTATGGGCACTTGATTTTTACAAAGGAACCAAAACCATGGACTGACCCTGGACTCTGACCTCATAGGTAGCATTGAATATCCTAGTAAGATCACCAGTGTAAGGGGAAGCCTTGGGTCCTGCTAAGACTGAACCCCCAGTGAACCTGATTGTTGGGGGGAGGGCAGCAATGGGGGGAGGATGGGGAGGGGAACACCCATAAAGAAGGGGAGGGGGAGGGGTTAGGGGGATGTTGGCCCGGAAACTGGGAAAGGGAATAACACTCAAAATGTAAATAAGAAATACTCAAGTTAAAAAAAAAAAAAACTATATCGGTTCTGTAAGGCAAAAGACACTGTTGTTAGGACAACATGGCAACAAATAGACGGGGAAAAGATTTTTACCAATCCTACAACTGATAGAGGGCTTATATCCAAAATATGCAATGAACTTACAAAGTTAGACTGCAGGGAGACAACTAACCCTATTAAAATATGGGGTTCAGAGCTAAGCAAGGAATTCACAGCTTAGGAATGCAGAATGGATGAGAAACACCTAAAGAAATGCTCAATATCTTTAGTCATAAGGGAAATGCAAATCAAAACAACCTCGAGATTCCACCTCACACAAGTCAGAATGGCTAAGATCAAAAACTCTGGTGACAGCAGATGCTGGTGAGGATGTGGAAAAAGAGGAACACTCCTCTATTGTTGGTGGAATTGCAGTATGATACATCCATTCTGGAAATTAGTCTGGAGGTTCCTCAGAAAATTAGACATTGGACTACCTGAGGACCCAGCTATACCTCTCTTGGGCATATACCCAAAAGATGCCCCAACACATAACAAAGACACATGCTGCAGAATGTTGATTGAAGCCTTATTCATAATAGCCAGAAATGGAAAGAACTCAGATGCCCTTCAACAGAGTAATGGATACAGAAATTTTGGTAGATCTACACAATGTAATACTACTCAGCTATCAAAAATAATGACTTTATGAAATTCATAGGCAAATGGACACAACTGGTAAATATCATCCTGAATGAGATAACCCAATTACAGAAAAACATACATGGTATGCACTCATTGATGAGTGGATATTAGCCCAAATGTTCAAATTACCTTAAATGCACAGAACACATGAAACTCAAGAAAGATGACCAAAATGCAAATGCTTCACTACTCCTTTAAAAGGGAAAGAAAAATACTCTTGGGAGGGTTTAGGGGGCAAAATTTAGAACAGAGACCGAAGGAACGCCCATTCAGAGTCTGCCCCACATTTGGCCACTACCTATACAGCCACCAAACTAGATAAGATGGATGAAGCAAAGAAGTTCAGGCCGAAAGGAACCGGATGTAGATCTCTCCTGAGAGACACAGCCAGAATATGGCAAATACATAGGCGAATGCCAGCAGCAAACCACTGAACTGAGAAAAGAACCCCCGATGAAGGATCAGAGAAAGAACTGAAAGAGCTTGAAGGGGCTCGAGACTCCATATGAACAACAATGCCAACCAACCAGAGCTTCCAGGGACTAAGCCACTACCCAAAGACAATACAAGGACTGACCCTGGGCTCCAACCTCATAGGTAGCAATGAATGGCCTAGTAGGGGCACCAGTGTAAGGGGAGGCCCTTGTTCCTGCCAAGGCTGGATCCCCAGTGACAGGGATTTTTGTGGTTGAGGTTGATAATGTTGGGAGGATGGGGAAGGGAACACTCATATAGAATGGGCGCCGTAAGGGTTTGGGGGATATTGGCCTGGAATCTGGGAAAGGAAATAACAATTGAAATGTAGATAACAAATACCCAATTTAATAAAGATGGAGAAAAAAACATACTTAAATATACATAGTTTTATATTCTCATCTTGAAACTCCTCATTAGTTTTATAGACACACACACACACACACACACACACACACACACACACACACACACACACACACGCACGCGCACACTCCACAGAACTAGACTTAGAAATATTTATTTTGCTTCAGTTGGTACTGAATATCAAACCTAAGTTGTCAGAAACAGACATTTTGGGAATGAGCCTTCTCTCACTCCCAATGATTGTTTATTATTTATATATGTAAAATGTACCATAAAGTTATAATGTAGCTTATCAAAAGCTAATTTCTGTTAGAGAAAAATGCAAAGAAAAGTATTATATTTTGTTTCCTTTCATGTTAGAGTCAGAAGATGCACAGAGAAAATGGAGACGTTTTGTATTATGATTAACTTTTACTGTATGTCTCATTTCTTTTAATGCCTAGTTCTACTGAAGAAGACAACATGAAAACTTTTATTTTAAATATATATTAAACGTTCTGTTCATAAAAAAGAAAATGTCACAGTTCAAAACATTCAAGTCTTGTTTTAATGTGAGTTTTGCTGTAATATTAGTGGGAGTATGTTTTACCTTAAAACAATAGTTCTGGCCTTTATAAGATATTATCCGAATAAAGCCTAGAAAGAAAATTTTCTCTAGGACAGGCTAATATAGTAATACCCTGAAATACATGGTAGTTACACAGATCAGGAATCTAATATCATCCAAATGTCTTAGAACCAGGCCTTCTGTCAAGTCCAAGTAACTTTTGTTGTTTAGAATTTTGAAAGTTGAGGATGACAAATGTAAAGACTATTTGGGTTACTCAGCAAGCTCTAGGATATCTTGAGCAATCATATCAGACTATCTGTAAGAAAACCAGAAAGAGAATTGGGGCTATTACTAAATGTTAGAGGGCTTACCCAATTTTTTGTATGGCCCTGAGTTCAATTCCTAATAAGGACAAAATTACATTCACTGTTTATTTATATTGACTGGATGTAATATGATCATTAGATATTAAATTGTCACAGTTATTTTATTATGAAAAGCAGAATATACTTCTTTTTTTTATTATTACCTTGAGTATTTCTTATTTACTTTTTTTTTTTTTCCTTTTCTTTTTTTATTTTATTTTTTTTTTTCGAGCTGGGGACCAACCTAGGGCCTTGTGCTTGCTAGGCAAGCGCCTACCACTGAGCTAAATCCCCAACCCCGGTAGTTTTCTTATTTACATTTCGAGTGTTATTCCCTTTCCGGTTTCCGGCAAACATCCCCCTAGTCCTTCCCCCTCCCCTCCTTTATGGGTTCCCCTCCCCATCCTCCCCGCATTGCTGCTCTCTCCCCAACAATCTAGTTCACTGGGGGTTCAGTCTTAGCAGGACCCAGGGCTTCCCCTTCCACTGGTGCTCTTACTAGGATATTCATTGCTACCTATGAGGTCAGACTCCAGGGTCAGTCCATGTATAGTCTTTAGGTAGTGGCTTAGTCCCTGGAAGCTCTGGTTGCTTGGCATTGTTGTACATATGGGGTCTCAAGCCCCTTCAAACTCTTCCCGTTCTTTCTCTGATTCCTTCAACGGGGGTCCTATTCTCAGTGGTTTGCTGCTGGCATTCACCTCTGTATTTGCTGTATTCTGGCTGTGTCTCTCAGGAGCGATCTACATCCGGCTCCTGTCAGTCTGCACTTCTTTGCTTCATCCATCTTGTCTAATTGGGTGACTGTATATGTATGGGCCACATGTGGGGCAGGCTGTGAATGGGTGTTCCTTCAGTCTCTGTTTTAATCTTTGCCTCTCTATTCCCTGCCAAGGGTATTCTTGTTCCCCTTTTAAAGAAGGAGTGAAGCATTCACATTTTGATCATCTGTCTTGAGTTTCATTTGTTCTAGGCATCTAGGGTGATTCAAGCATCTGGGCTAATAGCCACTTATCAATGAGTGCATACCATGTGTGTTTTTCTGTGATTGGGTTACCTCACTCCAGGATGATATTTTCCAGTTCCAACCATTTGCCTACTTAATTTCATAAAGTCGTTGTTTTTGATAGCTGAGTAATATTCCATTGTGTAGATGTACCACATTTTCTGTATCCATTCCTCTGTTGAAGGGCATCTGGGTTCTTTCCAGCTTCTGGCTATTATAAATAAGGCTCGATGAACATAGTGGAGCATGTGTCTTTTTTATATGTTGGGGCATCTTTTGGGTATATGCCCAAGACAGGTATAGCTGGATCCTCAGGCAGTTCAATGTCCAAATTTCTGAGGAACCTCCAGACTGATTTCCAGAATGGTTTTACCAGTCTGCAATCCCACCAACAGTGGAGGAGTGTTCCTCTTTCTCCGCATCCTCGCCAGCATCTGCTGTCACCTGAGTTTTTGATCTTAGCCATTCTCACTGGTGTGAGGTGAAATCTCAGGGTTGTTTTGATCTGCATTTCCCTTATGACTAAAGATGTTGAATATTTCTTTAGGTGTTTCTCAGCCATTCGGCATTCCTCAGCTGTGAATTCTTTGTTTAACTCTGAACCCCATCTTTTAATAGGGTTATTTGTCTCCCTGCGGTCTAACTTCTTGAGTTCTTTGTATATTTTGGATATAAGCCCTCTATCTGTTGTAGGATTGTAAAGATCTTTTCCCAATCTGTTGGTTGCCATTTTGTCCTAACCACAATGTCCTTTGCCTTACAGAGGCTTTGCAGTTTTAGGAGATCCCATCTTTAATTCAATCTTCACTGAATTAGGAATGCTTTTTTTGCAGAAAGCATCTACCACAAACTGGAATTCCAAATATACATGTCATTATTTTTACTTTTAATGCACAGGAATCATTTGTGTTCACCAGTGGCCTCCAAGAATGTTACTAGTCATTTCTGTCAACCCAGAAATCTACAACTTTAGTTTAGGCATACTTTATATTAATCTGGCATGAGATATAATCTGAGGCTGATGATGCACAGCATTCTCTGAAATAATGTATTGGATTTTTATCACCCTCTGTCATTCTTTTAATCAAAAATAAATTGGTTCCAAGTGTAATATTCATCTTTCAAATACTTTAAAAATTGTGAAAGCTTTGGGAATGAATAGGAGGTAGAGGCTGGAAGTAAGCTAGTGGTATTTTGTAAGTAAGGCTTGTGCTGCTCTGAAGGAATGTTGGCAGGTAAATGTAAAAATCAAGAGCTCAGAAGGAAAGGAAGAGAATTGAAGAGAATATATCCAAGTATTTAGGGAAAACATGAGCAATCATTTACACAACTATATGTGTATAATTAGTTCTGATGGAGTCTCATGTATGTATGAAAAGAGAGTTATTAAACACAGACACTCACACACACACACACACACACACACACACACACACACACACACACACACACACCAAGACAACCAGGTTCTATAAATGCACAGGAATTGGTGATTTTGATATGTCATAGTGCTTGCATAAAATAGAACATGGGAAAGATATGTCAGAAATTCAGTTGAGAAGATTTGAAGCCCAATGTTTAAGATAGAACCCAGATATGTTAATTTCTCATAGTTAAAATTGATAAGACTGGATGAACTAAAGAAGAAATTTTCAAGAAAAAGCAATAAACCTTGAAATTTCAGAAAAGTTTTGGTTTCTTGTTTTTTGTTTTTAACAATTATTTTATTTTAATTACATTTTCAGTGCTGAGGACCGACCCTATGGTCTTTCAGATTCTAGGCAAGCTCTTTCTGGCTGAGCGATACCCCCCACCCCCATCCAGTTCTCAAGTGAGACAGGGTCTCAGTAAACTACTTCAGCTGGTTTTGAACTCATGGAAGAAAGGCCTTCATGTTACAGTCCTCCTGCCTAGTCCACCTGAGTGGCTGGGATTACATGTTGCATCACCAGGTCTTATTAAACATTTTTCTGCATGACTCAACATATTTTTTAAAATATTATACATGTTAAAGGAGAAAAAAACAAATGGGTTATCTCATCTTATTTTCAGAAAATAACAACGTGGCAAGTGAAATATTTAAAGTTTTTAAATGATTACTAATAGGTGAGAACCTTAATATTTAATGCTGTATTTTCATACTGACCAAACATTTACACTGAAAAGCAAGTTTCTACCATGTTCTATGAAGAATGAAAAAAAAAATCAATTTAGAAAAATAAACAACAGGTGCTTTCATTTTGTTCACAAAATTCAAATTTTGCTTATTATTCAATTTTAAGTTGTAAGATATGCAAGAGACTAAAAATGTTAGATATCATAATACCTAACAAAAACACAATTTATGGTAAGAATGTAAATGTTCGTCTTTCCTCAAATTGGAAAATGTTTCAGCAATTTTTGATTTATAAAAATTTTCCCCCACATAGATACATTTTTTAGAGAAACTGAGAAGTATAATTTATTCCCACACCCTCAGATGTGATACACTAGCTGTGTGTGTAAAAATAGTAATCTATTTCATAATGTTCTGATTATAAAAACAAATACATCACTCAGAAGTGCTTCGAGGCTGTCAAATTTAAATTCCTAATATTTACGGATGAACTGCATGAAATATAATTTTCTACTTAAAATTCTAAATCTTATTATGTTGTATGTTTTCATATTTAGCAGTTACTTCTATTGGCACTGAAATTTCTAGAATGTGTTTTATATATCTAAATTGATGCAGAATTGCAGTGGATAGTTTAAAAAATATTAAACGAACTTGAAGTTAAATGTAATATTTTCTAAAAGCTCCTTGCTTATAGAAGTAAACCTTGTATTGAACTGGCTTAAGAATGTTTACTTCACTTAAATATTCACATACACTAATCAAAACAGAAAAAAGAAAAAAACTGTCCTAAATTTATTAATGACATAAATTATGGGCTAGTGAGATGATTTGACCTTTTAAATACTTGACACCAAGCCTGTGGTTCTGTGTGCAATGCTTGGAACACACATTATAGAAGAAACTAATTCTAGCAAACTGGCTTCTGATATTCATAGGAAATACAGAACATGCAATACAATCATTCACATACACACAAGTAATAAATTAAATAAATAAATAGATGGATAATGTATCATAATAAATTTATAGTATAAAACTTATGTTGAATTTTCTAAAACAATATTTCTGCATTTTAGATTTTCCAAATTTCTTTAAAAACAAGAAATTTATCTTTTTATTTGTAAGGCTAAGAAATAGTTTATATATACCATAATTTGAAAATCACAAAATAGCTGTGTTTTGCTTATATTTTATATAGAATGTATTAAATAATGTAAATATAGAATTATCAATAGATATTTGGTTTTTGGAAAGCTTACTGTTTTCAAATCCAGACTAAGAACGATGGCAGGCTAACTGTATGGGTTCTTCTTGCTATGTGGGCATCAAGTCAATCTGTTATTGATTCTTTACTCCTACAAGCTTTACTCCTACAAGACCTCTATCACAGCAGATCTTGCAGACAGTACACCATTTCAGATAAAGGTTTTGCCAAGTATGTTCCTGTAATGAATCAAAGAAATACAGTCGTGAAGAGTCTATATATGCAATGTATAACATCTCCATCTTCAATAAGTTGTGTAAGTGATGTCTTTAGCAATGCAGTTTTGCTGTCAGTTTCTGGAGAACAACCTATATAATCTTGGCTAAAACCTGGATTGTTTGGGAATTCCTATGGGGCACTTTTGGTCCAGAGAACAGATAGACATAACCTAGGGCCAGTGCTAGAACAGCATCAAGGTCAAATACTCCACCAGACTCAGTGAGAGGTGGTGCCCCCCACACAGAATTTCATAAGGAATGAGTCTAAATCGTCCTGGGGTGTTCCGGATTCGGAACAAGGCAAAGGGAACGAGGGTTGTCCAATCATTCCCGCCGGTCTCTAAGGCCAATTTTGTTAGGGTCTCTTCTAGGGTTCTATTCATCCTTTCTACCTGACCTGAGTTCAGGGGTCGATAAGCACAATGTAATTTCCAATTAATCCCCAGTTGAGTGGCCAATCCCTGACTTACCTGGGCAACAAAGGCAGGTCCATTATCAGACCCGATTACCTTGGGTATTCCAAACCTTGGAAAGATTTCTTCTAGGATATTCTTGGCCACCACATTGGCTGTCTCAGTTCTGGTGGGAAAAACTTCCACCCAGCCTGAAAAGGTATCTACAAAAACTAGCAAGTACTTGTTACCATATTTGGCTGGCTTAATTCTGTAAAATCAACTTCCCAATAAGCTCCCGGTTGATCACCCCAGAGCCTCTTTCCAGAAGTATTTATAGAGTGCCATGCATTTGTCAAAGAACAAGCCTTGCAGCTTCTGACTACTTCATCCACCAGGTCCAAGAGCCCTATCACATAGTAATCGGAAGATCTCACTATATCTTTAAATTTTTTTTGTCCCCAAGTGAGTTAGATAGTGCAGGTTAGCAACATATATGTGCCCCTCCTTCTGAGGGAGAATCAGTCTGCCACTTTCTGTTTCAGCCACCCAATAAGGGGTAAATCCTTGTGCCAGGCCTAATTTGTCCATTATTTGATCATCTTCAGGGGTGTATCTAAAGCTAGTTTCCCTGGTATCACAATAATCTTTAGACTCTTTGACTGCCAGGATCATTGCACCTTGGACTGCCTGTTTGGCAGTAAGATCTGTCATCTGATTCCCTCTTGCTACAGTATCTCGAGTTCTCTGGTGTCCTGGACAACATATAATGGCCACCTTTTTTGGCAAATGTATAGCCTCGAGGAGGCTCAGAATTTCCTCTTATTTTTATGTCTTTTCCGGCTGATGTTAACAGTCCCCTTTGTCTGTATATTGCTCCGTGTATATGGGCAGTTGCAAAGGCATACCTGCTGTCAGTGTAGATGTTGATAGGCTTCCCTTCTGCCATCCTTAGAGATTGTATCAAAGCCACAAGTTCAGCTTTCTGGGCTGATGTCCCTTCAGGGAGGCTGCTGGCCCAGATCACTTGCTTCCCGTCTACCACTGCTGCCCCCGCCTTCCACTTACCTTCAACCACGAAACTGCTGCCATCTGTGTACCAGCTCGGACTCCCAGGCCATGGTTGATCCTTTAGATCATGTCTAATACCAGTCTCTTCTGCCAGGATGTCAGTGCAGTGATGAATAGGTGAAGAGTCATCAGTCTCAGGCAGCAAAGTAGCGGGGTTGAGGATAGCAGGGGCAGCAAAAGTCACTCATTCAGTCAACAGAAGGCTCCGGTACGAGTGTTGATCATCCATCTGTCAGGGGGCTGCCAGATAATGCTTTCAAGTGTGTGTGGTGCCACTATAGTTATTTGCTGTCCCAGAGTAAGCTTTTCGGCATGTTTAACAAGCAGGGCTACGGCAGCAATAGCTTTCAGGCAATAGACCACTGGCAACAGGGTCTAATTTCTTGGATAAGTAAGCCACTGGTCTTTCCCAAGGTCCCAAAGTCTGAGTAAGGACTCCTCTGGCAACCCCTGCTCTCTCATCCACATAGAAGTAAAGGGCTTGGTTAAGTCAGGCAGGGCTAAGGCTGGGGCCATCAGTAGGGCCCTCTTGATTTCCTCAAAGGCTCTCTGGTGGTCTGGGGTCCACACAAACGCCCCCCTTCTTTAGTAAGAGGGTACAATGGGGCAGCCGAGGTCACAAACCCTGGTATCCATAGCCTGCAGAAGCCAGCAGTGCCCAAGAATTCTCGGTGTAGTTGGGGTGACATCTGGGTTAGTCTTTTTCCTGGCTTCCATTAGCCACCGCTTTCCATCTCAGAGGGTGTATCCCAAGTAAATAACCTCAGTCTGACATAGTTGAGCCTTTTTAGCTGAGGCTCAGTACCACAGTTCACCTAATTCTGTCAATGATTTTTCGGTACCTTGTCTGCACTCAAGTTTAGTGGTTGCGGCAAGAAGTAAATCATCAACATATTGAAACAGAGTTACCTGAGGGTTCTCAGCTCTGAAGGTGGCCAAATCCCGGTGGAGGGCTTCATCAAAAAGTGTGGGAGAATTTTGAACCCTTGGGACAACCTGGTTCAAGTCAGTAGACCTATCAGTCCAGTGTCCGGATCTCTCCATTCGAAGGCAAAAATAGATTGACTGGAATGATGTAACCTTAGTCAAAAGAAAGCATCTTTTAAGTCTAAGACAGAGTACCGTTTCCTGTCTGGTGGAAGTGAGATGAGGAGGTTGTAAGGGTTGGGAACAGTCGGGTATAGGTCTTGGACCCTCATGTTAACTTCTTTCAGGTCTTGTACTGGTCTGTAGTCGTTGGTGCCAGGCTTTTTAACTGGCAGCAACGGAGTGTTCCAGGGAGATTGACAAGGTACTAAAATACCTTGTTGTAAGAGTCTCTGAATATTGGGTCTAATTCTTTCTCTGGCCTCCTGGCTCACTGGGTATTGATGTACTCCTATGGGGGTGCCATTGGTCTTTAGCCCCACCACTACTGGGGGAACTCTCACTGCCATTCCCATACCTCCAGTCTCTGCCCATGCCTTAGGAAATGCCATCAACCAGCCCTTTATGTCAGAGTGCTTTTCCTGACTTGGAAGCTCATGTAGTCGATATTCTTCTTCAAGCTTCAGGGCCAACACCATGGAGTTGGGAGTCTCCCATGTCACTTCTGGCCCAGTTTGAGTAAATCTGACCTGAGCCTTCAATTTTGTTAGCAGGTCTCTCCCTAGCAAAGGCATGGGACACTCAGGAATAACCAGGAAGGAATGAGTTACCTGTCCTCTCCCCAGATCTACAGTTCCCAAGGTGGTCCACGGATATTGTTTCTGTCCAGTTGCCCCAATTACTATAGTCTTTTTGTTTTTTACCTTCCCTAATGGTTGCTACAATACAGAATGCTCAGCTCCTGTGTTTACTAGAAAATCCATAGGGGTCGCCTCCACAGTTAGGGTTACCCTAGGCTTGGGGAGGGGGTCCGAGCCCTGTCTCCCTTAGTTATCTTCATCTAGGGCCAGTACCTTAAAGGCTTTCCCTTTCTTCTTTGGGCACCCCCTTGCTCAGTGTCCTTTCTCTTTGCAATAGCCACATTGGTTTTTATCAAAGGTGTACCTCTGTCCTTCTTTATTCATTCTTGGTCTTCTGTTGCCCAGGTTCCCTATATGTCCAGGTCCAGTCTTTTCCTTTTCCCTTATTACTGCGGCCAAGATTCTAGTTAAACTTCTTTCTTGTATACAATCCCTCCAGTCCACTCTTTCCTCTGCCTTACGCCTCTCTCTCTCTCTCTCTCTCTCTCTCTCTCTCTCTCTCTCTCTCTCTTCTCTTCCTCTGTCTCTCACTTATGAAACACTTTCTCTGCTTCTTTAACTAAATCCCTTAAGGTATAATCCTGTGGCCCTTCTAACCGCTGTAACTTTCTCTTTATGTCTGGCGCTGACTGTCCTATAAAGGCCATAGCCACTGTAGCTTGTTGACCCTCAGAGGTAGAGGGTCAAAGGGAGTACAACGTCTGTAAGCCTCCATTAAACGCTCTAGAAACACAGACGGTGGTTCAACAGGCCCCTGAAGAACCTTGGCGGCCCCTTTGAGACCTGCCAGGAGAGCCCGGCGGTAGAAGGTCAGCCGCTCCCTACCTGCCGCTGTGTTGTAGTCCCAATCAGGCCGGTTGAGGGGAAACCCAGCATCTATTTCATTCCGGAGATTAGTTGGTGCCCCATTCATCCTGGGGATGTTCTTCCAGGCCTCCAACAGGATCCTCTCTTTTTCTTCAGTAGTGAAGAGGACCAGCAAAAGCTGCTGAACATCATCCCATGTGGGTTGGTGGGAAAACATCAAGGACTCTACTAATCCTGTCAGGCTAGCCGGATTTTCTGAAAAGGAAAGGTGATTAGTTTACCAATTACAAAGGTCTGCAGAGGAAAATGGCCAATATTGGAGGGGTTGAAGGTTGGGTGGGTCCACCAGAGGCCCATAAACGCGCAGAGGCAGTGCCACTGTCGAATCTGGTCCCCCGGGACCCTGTGCTGGACTCTGAGCTCAATGGCTTCGGGTGCCCGCGGCAGGCCCCACATCTGTGCTGCCACCGGCTCCCAGATCAGGCATCTGAGGCAGCGGGTAAGGGGGTGGTGGAGGGCTCGTCCACTCTAGGGCCTCCTCAATCTCCGGGTAGATTTTTAGGAGGAGTCGAAGGTTGTTTTTCGGGCGAACTCTCAGGCTTTGGAGCTTCTGGTTTTGGTCCGTGCTCCGCCACTCCCCAGAGAGCCAGGGCTCGGGAGCCTGGCTTCCATTTGTCCACCCAGGGCTTGACCCAAGGTGGGGGGTTCTGAACCAAATTTTGCCAGACAGTAATGTATGGTTGTTGATCAGGATGAGATCCCAGTCCCTCCTGAAAGACAATAGCTTTAACTTCAGAAATGATAATCAAGTTAAAGGTGCCTTCTGGTGGCCAGCCAACATCAAGTGTTGGCCAGTCCGAGGAGCAAAAAGTCTGCCACCGTCCTTTCTTAATCTCAACTGCCAAACTGTGTGCCCTGGCCCTAACCTCAGTCCAATGATCTAAAGTCAAACTCAAAGGAGTCGTCACAATCTGTCCCATTGTCAGAGTCACAAGTAACACAAAACGGAAACCTTAGACACACAGACAAGAACTGACAGATGTCTATCTTTACCAAGACAGACAGGACCACTCTGAAAATGCAGATGGCCGGGAGGGCGTACAGACTTCTCCAACCCAGGAGAACTGCAGAACTACTGTGTCCTCACCGTTACCCAGATGGGAATCTCCCAGGCATCCCTGGGGTTGCACAGGGGTATAGGTCTTGGACCCTCATGTTAACTTCCCTCAGGTCTTGTACTGGTCTGTAGTCATTAGTGCTGATACAGCAGCAAAATCGGTGAGCCCCTGGCTCATCTACCGCTCACACTTGCGTCTCTTCTGAGACACGAGCCTCCCTCTCAGTCCGAGAAGGGAGCAACTGTAAAACGAGAACTCCAGAACTCGCGAGCAAATACAGACCCAGAATAGCAAATACAGACTCAAAGTTTAGCTGGCACAAACACAAAGACACAGACAATATCTCACCTCCAAGTAGGTCTCTGGAGATGAGGGTGGTAGCCCATCCCAGACGAGCCCCCAAATGAAAGACCTCCAGAGTGGAGAGACCCACGCTCAAGTCTCGGGATGACACGACCCTCCAAGAACTCACGTGAGACTGTCCTTGCTGTAATCACACGAGGTTTATTAACTGGAACCAGTGCACTGGGGTCGAGGCTCGTATCCCATGCAGGGGCAGTGGAGTTCGACCCCGAGATGCTGGGAGAAAGGGTATTTAAAGGGAGAAATCACAATCCAAGGGGACAGGGGTGGTGTCATTGCAAAATCACAAGAATACCAGTGAAAAATCACAAGGAGAAATTCCCTGTTTTTCAAGATTGTTCTCTAAGATTTTAATCTAACTTTATGGTCAGTTAGTACAGGTAAAGAGCAGGGTCTGGAATTTGAGGTATTTAGGGCTTCTTAGGGGTGAGGTTGCATTTTTTAAACTTCTGACTTTTTGGCTGTATTTGTTATTCTTTCAGATGGGCATCTAGATTGTTTCTAGTTTCTGGCTATTACAAATATAACGGAAAATATTTGAAAAACTGTCCTTGTTTTGTGATGGAACACCTTTTGGTTGTATTCCTGAAAGTGATACAGCTGGGTTTTGAGGTAGATCTATTCCCAGGTTTTTGAGAAACCATCAAACTCATTTCCACTTCCACCAGCAGTTGAGGGGTGCTCTATGTTGTTTGCTCTACATCCTCACCACATGTGCTGTCACTTGAATTTTGACCTTCACCATTCTGATTGGTGAAAGATGGAAACTCAGAGTTATTTTGGTTTGCATTTCCCTGATAATTAAGGACAAGTTTTCTCTGTGTGGCTCTTGCTGTCCTTGAAATTCATCTCAGAGACTCATCTGACTCTCTCTCTCAATTGCTGGATTAAGGTAATGTGCCATCACTGCCCAACAATGCATATATTTATAAAGAACTGATTAAAATCTATATTTTTGGAAAATGTGATATTATTCTTTATTTAGATAATATTTCATTAGCTAGACATACATATATAGATTATTAAATGATTCCAGAAACTTTTCTATAATTTCTTACAAATCATTTAAATATCCTATACCAAATGGGCTACCAATTATTTTTTAAAAGTGCATTATTGATATATACTATGTGCTTAATGCTATTAATAAGAAATCTCTTTATCAAATGTGACATAATCTACTTTTTAATTCATCTTGTCATTCAGTAGTTTCATTTCTGGTTCTAAAACCAAAGCAATAATCAATTTTAATCCCAAGTTACATTGCATCATTGTGGGCAATTCAAAGTAGCAGGAATTCAAAGGACAAATTTATATTCACTGTCAAAAGCAGAATGAATGCAGGCATGCTTATCAGTAGTCCTCTCCACTCTAGCACAACTCAACTCATTCCAAAGTGTTTCTTCACATGGGCTGCATACCTGCGAATAACAACATAGACTATTTAACAAGTGTTCCCACCCTTTGAAATGACTTTGTCTTTTATCAATTTATTGTAGCTAAATGAAATAACTGTCTTAACATAAAAGTATTAAGGCAACTTTAATTTTACCTTAGGTATATTTAGCAAACGATGTTTACACTTTATCTTCTAAAGATAGAGTAATATTTTTTATGGTAGAAAGCAGATCACTTTATAAATTCATTAAGTCAGTGAATGGATTTATAAAGATACTGCACACAATTATGTTCATTTAAAAAGAAACAACATGGTGAGGTGAATCTCCACGTAAAATCATTGGCTTCTTCCCCTAACAATCAGGCTTCAATTCTCTTCTCTACTACTCACATGGTAAGAGAAAGCCAACTCCAACAGTTTGTTTTTTTTTTTTAATGTTGTCCTCCATGTAGTATGGCATGCTTCAAAACACATAATAAATATGTGTAGTAATCTTTAAATGTTCTCAGCAACATGCAAAACAAAAGATGCAATCAGCTAACAGCATTTTTTATAGTTATCAATGACTAACAACTTAAGAAATCAGATTAAAAGTCTTTTCTTTTAATTCATCATCTTCTTATACTTACTGTGGCTTTCATATTCTCCCATGCAGTTGTGTTATCTCAAGGACTCTAAGGATATATGTCCTATACTGAATAAGTGTTTGCAGTTACCTTTAATTGCTAAATACCTTAAAAACAAGAAAACAAAATCCGTGCTTACAATATTACTTTCTGAAACAAGTCAGAATATTATCTATGAAATCTGACACTCCTGAAGACAAGCTCACCGATTATATAGATCTACTGTCAGGATCAATTTGTTTGTTAAAAATGAGCCCAAACTAAATGGATTAGTTTAATATGCAGCTTGAAGATCAAAGCAGCTGGCCATTGAGATGCTCTGCTGATGGTCATTGTCACACATGGAGCTTGAAGTGAAGGTTAAACCAGTGTCTCTGTGTTTACCGCGTTTGATGGAATGATCATCAAATGCATTGCACAGTAGCTGCACCTCCCTGCATCTGTCTATTGTTACCACTTGTTCAAAGTATTTGCTCAACCAGTTACATCGAACTCACCTTTTGTCATCTTTCAGTGTCCTCTGCGTGCAAAAGTATAATTATGAGTTCACAGAGGAAAAACAAAAAGGAAAATGATTTTAAATAACTGAATGACACAGGATGGAGCTATAGAATGCAGAATAGTGTGAGACTGTACCTCAAGGGCAAACTGTGTGATTCTGTGTCCCAGGGCAGACCCTTAGCAAATAGGATGATGAATCTTTGTAGTTTCTCAACCATGTTTGCTTGGCTCCAGCACATTTGAGCATCCTTTTCCTATATTAATGATACATATTAAATATGAATTAGGAAGAATGAAGTGCTGCCTGGGTAATATGTAATTCCATAGCAGCACTCTCCACATTTAAAATACAACTTGTAAATTTAAAAAGGAGTTAAGAAAAACTCTTGTATTTACACAAATTCGTGACATTACATTGTCTTCTCTGTAATGACTTTGTGATAAGTCTGAATTTTGAAGGCGATTACTAAGAAATAAATATTTTTGGTTTCAAAATATGAAAAATCATTCTTAAGAGTTTTACTTATTCTGATGTGTCCAAATTCTTAATTTGTTCTTGTTAATTTTACTTTCTACTTATTTTCACTAAAACTCTTTAGGTTGTACGTGCTGGAATTTATCTCTTCTTAACCAGTTTATTTAAACAATTATAAGCAATTGAAGTTTGAATCTATTGTGTCAATAATAACTGAAAATAGTCAGTATTTTTTATTAGATAAAATTTCTGTGAGGGAGATTATTAGAGTCACATAGAATTATAGACTGCTTTGACATTTGTATAATTTATCATGTTATTTTTGTTACATGTAAAGTAGTATTCTTAGACATAAATTGTTTACATTATATGGGTCTGATGGCCTTTAAGTCACCTAGGATAGAAAACAGTATATATGCAATGCTAGAAGAGTATTGATAGAGAAATTGCAGTACATTTTCTAACTTATACACCAATCAGCACTTTTTTTTTTTAATTTCATGAAGGAGCATCTAAGAAGCAAATATGTGACAGAAAGTAATGTGGACTTTTTTTATTTTCCCAGAAAACTATTAGAGAGCAATATTCTCTTTTCCCTCCAAAGTTTATGTGTGTGAATTAAATGTGCTTTTGAAATCTCATTACAGGCAGGTTAAATGTTATGTTTTCTATTTCGTGGGTAATGGTGCCTGCTACATTGATGGTTTCTGCAACCTCATAAAAGAACAATGAATTATGAAATGTCTGTTTACAAAAATTGACAAACACATATGACCATAGAGGCAACTGCCACTTTACTAACACAATAACACTGTCCATCAGAAACTTATATTAAATGTAAATCAAAATAATTTTTTTCCACTAAAGCCACTTTACATTTTTATATGTCAAAGTCTGATATGGTTGATAAATATATAAAAACAATGTATAAAATGATACAAAGTCAATCATCTTTTTAAAGTTAACATGAATATTTATAAATAAAACTATGCTTTTAATATGCTGGATTCCTCATAAATATAAAAAAAGATGTTATTTCATTCACTATTGTTTTAATAAACTTTGTAATTCTTTTCCCCCTTCAAAAGCTAACTTTTAGGTAAGAAAAGAAGTTTTAATTTTATCTTGGTTTCTTTGAATTGCCTGAAGCTAAAGGGGATTTGTCTACCTTTTTATTGATATCATAGGTCTATCAATGTTTTGTTTGATTTTATCACCGAGAAGTATTTCATTTTATAAATATGTCACAATTTACCTGACTGCATGTTACTAGATGTTTCATCGCATTAGAAGAAATAAAGGCCTCTGTAGTATGTACTTAAAATCTCTGAAGGAATATGTAATGTTTTGTCTTGATGTCTCTCCATATCATGGAGTTGGTGTAACCAGAAACACTTCTAGGCTGTGCATGCCTTCCATGTATAGTTCCACTCATCATTCTTGACCTTGGTACCTTTTAATAAATTGAGATGTAAAATGATCTTAAGACTTGAAGGAAGTCTTGTTCAGGTCATCTTTCTGTGTGCATTTCTCTTTCAGGAACACTCTGGGCATGAGCTTTTGTTTCATCTGCTTCTTTATCCTCTTCAGTGCTTGCAGAGACTGGCAGATGCCATTTGCTTACACTTTCTAGTGTTGACCCTTGAATTTCATGTTAACACTGGTCCAAATGGAGGGTGCAAACTATATTCCTTAATTGTCTTCAAAGGTCACTCTTCTGAGAAGAAGAAATAGAGAGTTTCTATTTAGACTTACACGTTTTTCAAAACTTTATGCTGTTTATGAAGTCACATTATATGTGTTCTATTATTGTAGTACATTACTAGCGTGAATATTAAAACTTATACTTGATAAAAGAGAGACAAATTTGTCAGTCATCTTTTTTTCATGTAGAGACATTTGTGAGACTGAGAATGAGTCTTTCGAACTCACACAAAAATTCCTTAAGCAAATTTGTCAAGGTTTCTCCTTCTGTTTTTTTTTTTAAGTATCCTGAAATATCTAGTTTTTCTTCTGACTACTTTTTATCAAAAGCACAAAATTCATTTTTTATAGTAATTTGGATAACATAGGTAGAACTCATAAACTTTTTATTAAAGTAAAAATTTCAGCTCAGAAACTTCTTGGCCCTGTATCTAAATTCCATGATGACTCAAGAGTAATATATTATATATACATACAAACATACATGCAGGTATATAACAATGTAAAAAGCTGGTCATGAATTTGAAGGAAAGCAAGGAAGTACATGGGTAGATGAGAGAACAAAACAAAAGAGGAAAAGATGGAACTATATTAAAATTGCAAGCACAGAATAATTAAATTAAAGGGAGTGACAAAAGTTATTATCAACTTTTAGTCTCCATGCCTTTGTTAAACTGATGAGGTATGTTTCTTTCCCGTTTTTTCTTGTTTCCTTTTTCTGTTTCTGTCATGAAGATGCACTGGGTAAGACAAGAGAATCAGTTTTGCACTATAGATTTTATTATACATTTGTCTTTTCTGTTATTTTCTGTTTTAAAAGTCCTTTGGTAATCTCAAACCTTCTTGTCACCGTTACCAACATTGACAGAGATATTTTAATGAGAACACTGTATCTCATGTGCATTTGCAGTTGATTGAGATCTAGACAGATGCCTGCAATTAGTGTCTGCTCACATGTGCCTCATGTCCTGGGTAACAAGACTGTCATTTATGGTGGAAGCATTTATAAATGGAAATTTTAGAAAGCCATAAATACTAAAAGGCACCTCGTTCTAAGGCTCATGCCTTATTTATGTGAAGTTCATGGGATTTCATCCCAAGCAATTCTACTGAGTTCAAAAGAACTTGTTAAGCAATCACATTTTCATCATTTGTAAATCATTCTCAATATATTTTGCTTTCACTGATATACATCCAGCCTCCTTATGTTCTTCCTAATAATTCCCAGATTACATGATTGTGGTCATCCTTTACCAAGAAAGAAAAGGATTTAATACCTATATTACAATTAATTTGAGGCTGGCATTTAATATTTTATTTTGAAATCTGATTAATTGCTAAAATAAATACTTGAAAATAATTTGTAAAAGTTTTGTTAAGCCTTTGATTTCGTCAATTTTAAAATAGAAATGTCCTTGAAAATAATAAAAGTTTGTGCATAAGTACTAATTGAGGTTTTTATATCCATGGTAGATTTTGAAAGCTACAGATTGAGGCTGGGGAGATGATTCATTCAGTTAGAGGACTTGTTAGTATTGCAGAAGACCCAGGTTTGAGTCCCAACTGCTTTACACTGGAACATAATAAACTGTATCTCTAGTCTCATAAGATCCAACTTCCTATTCTAGTCTCTACAGTCACCAGACATACTTGTGGTACAGATATATATGTGCAGGCAAACTTCTCAGACATATCTTTTAAAATATCTAGTGCTTGATATTAAAAATTTCATACTGTTTAGAAACATATACATCATATTTATATCAATTTAATGTGAATATATAAAAAGATACTAATTGATGAAGCTAAGAAGTACATGCTGACAGGAACCAGATATAGATGTCCCCTGGGAGACACAGGCAGGGCATGTCAAATACAGAGGCGAATGCTAGCAGCAAGGCACTGAACTGAGAATGGGAGCCCTGTTAGAGGAATTAGAGAAAGGATTGAAGAGCTGTCAGGGCTTACAACCCCATAAGAACAAGAATGCTAACCAACCAGAGCTTCCAGAGATAAACCACTACCCAAAGACTATACATGGACTGACCCAGGGCTCCAACTGCGTATGTAGCAGAGTATGGCCTTGTTGGGCACCAATGGAAGGAGAAGCCCTTGATCTTGGCAAGGTTGGACCCCCAATGTAGAGGAATGTCAGGGGGCTGGAAGGGGAGCACAGATGGGGAGGAAAACACCCATATAGAATAAAAGGAGGGAGATGGGATAGGGGAGTTATGTTCAAGAAATGGAGAAAGGGAATAACATTTAAAATGTAAATAAAAATATCCAATAAAAATTCTGCTTAACAAAAAAGATACCAAATGTTTTTCAGTGGAATTATAATCCAGGACTTAAGAAAATTTAAATGTTCAGAATACATTGTAGCCTTAACTATTCAAAAGGCTCCTGAACTGATCTACTCTGTTTTCTACAAAAAGAATATTCATGTGACATCCAAAGGGTTCATACAGAAATGGCATAAAAGTTACTAATGTAACTTAGATTAAAACAAGACTATACTGACAAATAAAACAAATTTAGTATTAACAGATTCAAGCAAATGCTATGCAAAATAAATTAGATATAAGTTAAAATAGGATTGTGTATTTCTACAAATAAATGTTCTAATTCATTAAAATACAGATTTTATAACCTTGAATATTCAGAAAAAGTACTAGAGTCAAAATTTTCTAACATGTGGGTTACTACTAATAAAATAATTCCTGGTTCGGAAGATTACTTAGCACGACCACCTGAGAATTAACAGCTATCATTCAAGAAAATGCACCACTGGGAGTCAAGGAAGAACTGAGAACAGAATGGGAGGCCACAGGCTGATTCTAGTCCATAGAGGGGTGGAGGTCGCTCTGGCTAGTCCTACAAGTAAGAGTCTTTGGCTTGACAGGGACTTGGTGATAGTTGTGACCCCGAGTGCAGAGAGACCTTCTGGAAGACTAGGCTGGGGCTCTGTAGGTGAAGGCTCTTTCCATGATTCCCCGTGGCGGAACTTGATGAAAAGAGTTAGTCTGTAGTTCCAAACCATTTATTGTCATGGTGGAAAGTGGATACACAGAAAAGTACTCCACTTCTCAGCGTGGGCCTGAGATTAAATGGCTTTTGCAAGGGGCGGGGAGGAGTGTTTGGGAAGGGAATCTCATTGGCTATGCCCTCACAGTCAGTTAATACAGATGAATCACTGGGCTCTGGGAAGACTGAAAGACACATTTTCAAATAAATATGCTAAAGGTTCATTGGGAAGATGCTTAAGTGGGTTAGAGCACTGGATGCTTGTGCAAAGGCAGAGGTGCAATTAGCATTACTGTGAATCCACATGGCTGGTAGTTCGCAGCTGGGGGTTGCTCCACTTTCAGGTGATTTGACTCCATTTTGTGGGTCTCTGCAGGCATCAGGCATGCATATGGTGTGATGCACAGTCATATATATACAAGCAAAACACCCATTCCTATAGAAAATGATATTTAAAAAAATATTTTGAAAAAGTATAGCGAGATTGATAAAAGAATACCCATGCCCATGAAGTCAAATTCTGACTTGTATATGTGCACATTTTAGTAGACCTGCATACCTACATCTGTGAGCCCAAAGACATCTATCTGAATATATATTTACAGCAAAAACGGTTTCTCTTGTATCAAGATATCATGTGATTAAGAATTTTAAAATAGTTATAATATAAACTTCTAAATTTAAGCAATGTCCTCTTTAATTTCAAACACTGTAATTTTTAAATTCTTTGTGAAAGTATATTGCTTTACAAGACATTTTCATTTCATTCTTATCTACTTCGTTATATTATGCACTTTGTAAAGACATAAGAATATGCCAATAATATTTTTTCACAGCAGAAAAATAATCATAACACTCAAGTTGAGAGCTTAAAACTTTTACATGATATTGATTAAAGTTAGTAATTTCTGTAATTTTCTTAATGCTTTTTTTACCAATGAAGAGTTTATTACATCAAAGTATTTCTTTTTTTTTTTTTCATTAAAACTAGAGGTACAAGAAAGAGTTCTTTGGCAAGTTTAAAGAGTACTAATTTCGTAAGGACCAGTAATGTGTAAAGTCCTTTGAGTATTTTGAACTTAATTCCAGTAAAAGTTTGGGATAAATGTAAGACCTCTTCATTCTTCAAATCCATTGTCCTTTCAGAGTCCTTTAGTCTCAGCAGCTCAGCAACAGTCCTCAAACCTAGAATTATTTCTAAACCCCCATCAGGTCCAGGCAGATACTATGCATGAGGATTTCAAACTGTCATTTGCCTTTCCCATATTTCTTTCTTTAAAGGAGGTCATGGTTCAGTTTAATGGGTACTGACAGCCATATTAGACTGGAGTAGGCTTGCTTTAAAAACTACAAAAGCAATGCCTATTCTCCAAGCGTTTCTCCAGGGACTGACTGTGATGATCTTCTCTGGAACTTGGCAGACCTCTGCTCTTTTCTTCTGCCACTCTTGGAAAATTGAGACAAAAGATACCCCTGAGATTTTCACTGTTCTTGTTCTCATTGCATTTTATCTCTAGGGACTCCTCTCCAGTGAGTGACTTTTAGATAGAAAGCAGAGTATTTTTTCATTGTCTCTCACTTATGTCAGTGTATGCACTTTAATGAAACTGCAAGAAGCATAGGATAAATATGAGAAGAAACTTTCTGAAGTTGCCATGGAATGAGTTCTACTCATATTTAAATGATTACCCACCAAATAATTGTTATCTACCTAGTCAAAGGGAATGCTCATCTTATGAATGAGCAATGAGCAGCTATTGTGCCAATCTAAGGGACCATCTCTTTATTCTCTCAGTACTACTATCTTTGGCATTCATGCTAAGCCCTGAGTTTGTAAAGAATTGTTTTAAAAATAACCATACATGAGGAAGTCAAGTGTAAAGGAAATAATGAAATGAGATTAGTCAAAAAAAAAAAGAAAGAAAATCAAGAGAAATAGTTTACAGTGTTAATATGCTTACACAGACATTTTGTATTCACTGAAAACAATAGATAAGACATACTACTATTGATTGAACAATCACTTAAATGTTGTACAGGGAAAGATCAGATACATGATACTTTATCAATTCTTATTTCATATTATCCCTTCATATTAAATACTGAAAATTTTCTATGATTGTTTCTTTGTAGGTACATTTAAAATGCATAATATTTTAAATGCAAGTTGTAAAAGCAAAACCATAGCATTAAATAATATCCTTATCATTTATAATTGCATTTTGAGAGGACACATACACACAGACACACACAGACACACACACACACACACACACACACACACACACACACACACACACACACAATGTGACCTATGATGGCATATTTGTTAGATATATACCAACCAATAAACTATGTGATAATTTGTCTTGATTTCAACATGACAGTTTTAAAATCTCTCTAAAAACCAATTTCTCCTCTGTCTTTTAGAGATTATCTGGATTATGTCAGTGAGGCAGAAAAACCCATCCCAGATGTGAGTAGTGCCATTGTAGGAGCTGAAGTACCAAACTCATAAAAAAGAACAAAGTGGGATTAGCATCTGTGTCATTTCTTGCTTCCTAATGGCATATATGACCAGGGCATCTTTTGCTCCTACCACCATGAATTTTTTCTGCCATAATGACTTATAAACAAAAGAAAACAAACAAAAAATTATTTACCTTAGGTTGCTTTTAACTGATATTTTCTCACAGTAATAAAAAAATTACATACTATAGATTGTCAATTGTTGGGAATTGGTTCTAATGCTTTGTTCTTTTTTAAAATAATTTTATGTACTTACATTTCAAATGTTATCCACTTTCTCCCTCCCCTATACCCTCTCCCCTCCCCCTGCTTCTATGAGGATGATTTGTCTTAATTCAGCTCCCAAGGCCTCATTTCCAGACCTGAGGTTGTCTGTGTGTGCTCAGGCAGGTCCACAGGTGCAGTACATACAAAACCCTTCTGGGAGCCAAAGCATATTAACTAATTAAAAGCTATAGTCAATATTTTCAAGAAGTTTGAATTCTAGATGGTTGATAGAAAAATGAAAATCAGTAGAGTTCTATTTTTAATAATATTTATAGACTTAATAATAACATGACAATAAATATTATGAAAACCACTTAATGATAGCATATTATTCAAGCTTATTGCTTAAGACTTGCTTTCCAGGTCTTGACATCTGGGCTGTCCTTTAAAGGAAAAAAAACCAGAAAGATGGACATCTACATAACAAATAAAGAGGTGTTAACCACAAAGAATCTGAGCCATGTATGTGTATGAAAGAAGAGAAAGAGGTCCTGAAGCTAGAGAGCTTAGAGCAGGGTGAAAGTGTGAGAAATTTGTTCTGCTCAAAACATTACCAGGTAAACTTGTCCTATCCATGCTGAAGAAGTTTCATGTACTTGAATCACTTTGTGCTTTGATGTTTTATTAAAGAAATCAGAGTTAGCAATGATTTTATATATATATATATGTATATATATATATGTTGTGTGTGTATTTGATAAATATATATATATATCTATACATATATATTTGTCAGTACTTGTGGATACACACACACACACACACACACACAACATTCATAAGTACAGAGAATTACAACTATTGCTTCAACAACCAAAAAAAATTAGAAGAATGTAAGAGTTTTATGAGTACAAGCTGAGTTCATAACAGGGCAGACAGGAGTTTTTGATCATTTTCAGGGCCTCTCACTTTGAAAAAGGTTTTTCTGCAGAATCCAAGGCCCTTTTTTAAGCTGATAATCTCACCTGCTTTGGGAATCAAAGAGACTGGAGCAGAATCCAAGGAAGAAGTAATAAAATGTAGACATACTCAATGCCATTCAAGTCTATTGTCTGATAAGAAGACCCCTCGCCAACATTGAAATTTCTGCTATTTTTTTCTCTACCTTATAAGACTTGCCAATGGCTCCATTTTAACTGCAAAACACTGAGGAAAGAGAATTCTGATAATGCTTCAGTCTAGATACATTCATCCATCATTAAAAACAAAAAAAACAAAAAAAAAACCAAAAAATAAACAAACAAACAAAAACCCAAACCATTACTGTATTCATTCTTATATCTATTTTTATTTAACAAATATGTGCTAAAATATATTTTTGTCAATTATAGAATATGATCACAGATTAAAGTTTTATGAATAAGACAGTGAAATTTCCCAGTGACATATGCTCATTAATGATCAGCTCTTGTGAGTTTTCTCTCCCTGGAGTTTGGTATAAACTCCACACAAAAACTTTGTTCTCCTGAGGTTAGGGTGTGACAGATATTAAAAACCAAACTCTGTGTCTATGTGCATTGTAGGCAGGGCATGTGACAGGTTCCTTTGTTCAGGTATGTACTCACAGCATGTCACTGTTCACATTGCCCAACTATATTTCTGGGAAGTATTCCTTTTTGTGTCATATGTTGTTTTCTGAATCCAAACCATCCCCTACATCTTTTGATGCCATTTTGTTTAGAAATCTCAACAAAGAAACTCTTCTAGGCATAGGACGTTCCACATAGTTTAGTCCTGAAACTAGATTCCAGATATATTTAAAATCAAGCTAATTCTTCAAAATACCCTATAACTAATTTTATACCCACTGAAATTCATTATAACTCATTCTTGCTGCATCTTAAGTACTTCTTGATCATGCTAGGTCATAAAGGTAGATATAGAAATAGAAATAGAGATGATATACAGATGAGAGATGATGGAAAGATAGACAGACAGACAGACAGACAGACAGACAGACAGACAGACAGACAGATAGATAGATAGATAGATAGATAGATAGATAGATAGATAGATAAATAGATAGATGATAAATACATGATAGATAGATGATGGACAGACAGACAGACAGACATTTGATATATTATGTTACAATGTCATATACTGACAAGAGAGTCTTGATCTCTGTAGGTCAAACATGACAGAGTATAGTAGAATTAAAAGAGACCTGTTAAAAATTGTGAATGTATCTTCCTTTTTGTGGACTGAGAACACAAGTGGTACCTAATGCACTTTATTTTCTTGTTTTTTCTTCTCAGAGTTGTCATTTTTTGGCTTCTGTTGTTGTTACTCTGATACATTATCATACTCTGAAGTCTCTCATTGTAGAACTCATTATGTACTACAGGCCATTGTAAGACTCATGCTAATCCTCCCATCTTAGACTCTTATGTCATAGGATTATTGGAATGAGCCACAAGACACGACCATGTTCACTCACTTGGTTGAAAATGAAAATGAAGTGGTAAATCATTTGGGAAAATACCATATATTTGAAATTGTGTTCATTTCTTGTAGCAAAGATGCTTTTGATTTTGTCATAGTAGATGTAGTTGCAGTTATTAATTTACTCCTTCATTGAGCTTTTACTCTTCCAATATCTTCCTTAAATATCCATGTAATTTCAACCATGAAAGATTGTTGAAATAATGAAGAGGAATATTGCACAAAACTGGAGTTTAGTCTAAATTTAAATTTCTTCATCATGTCTCCTCTTTTCCATTTCAATATATTTAATTTAATTTATTTATTTTATGATCTCTGTGTGTGTGTGTGTGTGTATGTGTGTGTGTGTGTATGTGTGTGTGTGTGTGTGTGTGTGTGTGTGTGTGTGATGGTCTATGTGTGGAAGTCAGAAGACACCTAGTTTTTTCTCTTTTTTTCTTTTTACCATGTATGTCCTGGGAATCTATCCTAGGTGGTCAAGCAGTAGGTGACATTACAGTCTGATCTACCTCAATAAGACAACAATTTATTCTTACTTATTTCTGTATTTTAGTAAGATATCTTTAATAAGAACATTAGCTTTATAACATATCTGATTTTCATTACACTTTCATTGTATAGATTAACAGGCAGTGCTCATGTTTCAATAACCATCTCTAAGGTCATCTCTAAGGTGAATTTTGCCTGTTTTAAATTTATATTTTGTCTATGATAATCATTCCTAAGTTTTAGTAGACGCTTCTATTAGTTGTTAGTTATACTTATCTCATTTTTCCTTTGCAAAGGAGAATTGTTTCTCTCCATCTCTCCCTGTTCTGCTGCTGTTTTAATAAGTAATGGTTATTGACAAGCATAGAATTAGTATAGTTTTTTGGGAATTGTTATTAAAATGCAAATGTTGCAATAAAAATTATAAACACCCTAAATTCAGTATTTACTGGCTCAGTTCATGTGTTTCTCCATTTAATATATTTAGTGCATTTAATATGTGTATTTAGGATATCATAGTACACTACTACAGTCACTTCATTTGCTTTCTATTTCTATAAACAATGATAAAACCAAGTTAAGAAATAAAGGTTTTATTTTGTCTTATAGCTGACTGTCCAGCTGACAGTAAAGAGAAGGAATTTCAATCAGATCTGAAGCTCAAACTGAAGCAGAATTGTGAAGGAACCAGCTTACTTATTTTCTCTACATCATGGATCAGTTAGGCTGTGGATGCACCTGCTCATTGATTTTCTCCTCATCCTGGCTCAACTTAGCTTGCTTCCTTTAAAACCAAGGCCCACACCCAGTAGTCGCATTTTTAAAAGCCTGAGTCTTACAGCAAGCCCCATTTTTTTGCTTACAGGATATTCTGATGTATGCATATTCTCATCACTGACCAAAGTTCCTGTGAAGTTGACAACACTAAACAGCACAATTGACCTCCTGTTAGGTTAACACATTAATAGGTTACTGGTTTTCTTTTTATTTATGTATCTATTTTTTATTTAATCCTTTTGTCTTTACACTTCAGATTTTTTTCCCCTCCCAGTCCACCCTCTGACTGTTCCACATCCCATACCTCCTCCCTTCCCCCGTCCATGAGGATCTTCCCACCTGGCCAGACCTCTAAACTCTCTGGGGCCTCCAATCTATTGAAGGTTAGGTGATCTTCTCTGACTGAACCCAGACCTAGGAGTCCTCTGCTATGTATATGTTGGGGCCCTCATATATGCTGGTGTATGTTGCCTGGTTGGTGATACTGTTAAATAGTAGCCTTTCATTTCTTGTATCCCAAGCTCATGTTATAATACCCGAATGTAAAAGAGTATATCTTTTAAAACACTTTCAAAATTGAAAATATAATCTCATAAATGTTCAAAGTCCCTCAATTGTCAAATTCTGTACTATAAAAATATATTACACAAGTCTAACTTAATAAGGAAGCATCATGGTCTGTTTCTCAATTAAAAAATGAAAATGATAAAAATAATAAACAGCTAATGTTATTATAAGATTATTATCTAGGTTTAATGGAACAATCAGTGAAAAATAATTAAAAGCTCCTCTCTTGTGTTGCTAGTTATGAGTAAGAGACTACAATGATTAATATCACCTACAAATACATTTATGCATATTCTTTTTTTTTTTTTTCCTTTTTTTTTTTTTTTTTCAGAGCTGGGGACCAAACCCAGGGCCTTGTGCTTGTTAGGCAAGCGCTCTACCACTGAGCTAAATCCCCAACCCCACGCATATTCTTAAGATTAAAAAAATGTCTCCTAAGGTAAACTACTAAAAGAGCCAAGATTTTATATTTTATTACATTCTGTGTTTTATTGTTTATTACTTCAATTAAGGGCAAGTGATATCTGTCTTAAAGGACGGTTACCAACAAAAATAATTTTAAACTGCACCAGACCGTAGGGTACATGCTTGCAAGTCAGTACTAGGAATACTATGGCAAAAAGGATTTCTGTGAGTTTGAGGAAACTTGGTGATACAATATGAAAGCTTTTCTCAAAATAAGAGAAAAAAATTCAACATTTTTTGTAGCATCAAGTAAAAATTGGACATGTTTTGAAACCAGAGCCTGCTTCATTTTATGCTCATGCATTAATCAACATCTCCTTTAAATTATTCAGCTTGGGGATGGGAAAATAGCATTGTTATAAACTGCTTGCCTTGTATGAGAAACATATTCACACTTCATAATAACCACTGGAGATTCAGAGTAGCAAATCTACTATAAATATTTTCTCTAATTTATTTATTATGATTTATTTTGTTTATTAAATCCAAATCACAGGTAAACATAGATTAGCAAATAAATTTCATATTTATTTGTAATTATTTTTACTATATTATAAAATCCTTGGTTTCTCAATTTAAATATATAATATATAAATACTGTGAAAAACTTGTTACTTGCAAAAAGAAAGATTAAAAAGTCAAAAATTCAAGAGACCTAATTAAAAGTTTGATATTATAGGGAAATGAAAGTTTTTATTATTATTATAGCAGGAAAATTTTATCTAATAATTCTGAATGTTATGAAACAAAAGAATAAAATTATGCTTAATAATAATCAAGAACATTGCATTTATTATGTATACTGATAAAATGTTCTATTTCACGAGTTTGTTACCTTTTAAACTTCACTTCTAAGTTGACACAGCAGATATCATTATGATTAGAAAGAGAAATCTGATGAAAAACTGCACTGCCGTCATGCACCAAAACCCACCTAGGGCCAGAGTCATGTTGTGCTTGTCATTTGAAGAACATTTAATTAAAATCAATATAGTAGCTAAATTAGCTTAGAAGCTACTTAATAAAATCCAAATGGGTTTGAAGACATTAAAGTCTCTTCATACTCTGATTATAGGTTGCCAATAAATTACAACTGATATTTTAATCAAATTTTAGGAATACAAATTCAAACTAGATTTTTAATTTATGCAGCTAAGAAGTAACCAGAATAAATGTTATCCATCTCTCAATATTAACTTGAATGTTAAATTTTCATATATGTTATAAACAATTACTCAAACTTTATTGTTTTTATTTACATGACAAACATCTCAGTTATTATCACCCCGTCTTGAGGAGTTTTCAGATTCTGTGCTAGCAGGAGTGGATTCATGTTTATCATAATCAGGTTTAAGCACATAAATCTACTTGAGAAATGTGCATGTCAGTATTCTCCGTTATCCTTCCAATTCCTCCATTTATTTTGCAGGTATTTAAATTTATATACACTTTTATGTGTGTTTATAAATTAGGTGTGTCAAAATTCATCTTCCTCAAATGAAAAGAAGAGAAACCATCAGCATGTAGTCTTCATTGGAAAGTGAAAAAAAAAATATATATATATACATACATATATATCATATTATTTCTGAGTCTCCTCTAATATTCATTAAACCCTGCTTTTATTTAAAGAAATAAATGCATCTATACATACTAGTCTGAATTGTCTCCTAAAAGTTAATAGGACTTGGAAGATTCCACAGGTGCTGAACACCGTTTTCAGCCTTTGCAGAGCTACAGTTATGGAGGCAGAAGGGAAATAAGCAACAAAGTTTTACTAAATATTATACAGTGGATATATACAGTGGATAATACAGATGACAAAATTAAGTTCAGGTAGCTCTGCCCACCTTTTATATCTTATCCTGCTGTTAATGATATTAAATGATGCATACCATACATACAAACATATATGCTACACACACACACACACACACACACACACACACACACACACACACACACACACACACAATTGGTTCAAGAAACAAACTAATCTTACCTGCAAAAGTAACTTCAAGTCCATTGAATATCTAATCATTTTCTGTATGAATGAGTACAGCAGGGGTTGGTGCCTCACTCTATAGGCAGAAGGAAATCAAATCAATTGGATATGGATATTGATTTGACCTCCATTTTATAGGCTCATACTTTATAACACGATTTCAACTCGTCAGGCATTTTACTGGAAAAACTAATTTTGCTAGTGTTTATATAATTCAATATATATTCCCTTATCAAATAACATATGCCAAACACTAAATAAGCTGACATATAATTTGCATCAATGAGAAAGTTTAATGCAGTTTTTAGGCTTTTTTAGTTGGATACAAACTAGATATAGTTGGAAAGAGGGAATCCCAAATGAGGCACTGTCTCTATCATATTGAGCATATGAAGCAATGACTCCATCAGACTGGACTTTGGGGATGTCTGTATAGTATTTCCTTATTTACTCATTGATATGGGTGGTCCACTGTTGGTTTTTGTTGGTTCCTTAAAAAAATGAAAAGAATAAACTTTTGGGAAGTAAAGCAACAAGCAGCACACCTCCATGGTTTCTTCTTTGTTCTTTGGTAGGCAAGTACTAGCCTAGCATGCATGGAGCCTTGGGTTGGAGGCAGGAGGAACAGGGGCTTCAGAGTCATCTTTGGCTAAGTGGGCATTTTGAGGCTAGTTTATGCTAAATAGGACCTGATATCAAAACATAAAACAAATGAACAATATTTTTTCATATAATATGTCCTGTTTACAACTTCTTTTTTCTCTACTTCTCTCAGTTCCTACCCAACTTTTACATTATTTATAATGACCCCATTTCAACCTATTATTAGGAGCCAAACATTGTGTTTTTATAATTTATTCCAGAGTTTTTTCAAGAAAAAAACATAGGCCTTTCTAGTGAGCACAGTGTCCCCAGTGGAGGAATTAGAGAAAAGACTGGAAGAACTGAAGGGGTTTGTAAGCCCAAAGGAAGAACAACAATATCAACGAATTAGACACACCAGAGCTACCAGGGACTAAACTGCCGGGACCATGGCTCCAGCCACATATGGAAAAGAGAATGGCCTTGTGGGACATCAGTGGGAGGAGAGGCCCTTGGTCCTGTGAAGGCTTGTTGCCCCAGTATAGGAAAATGTCAGCGCAGAGAGGCAGGAGTGGGTGGGTGGGTGGGGGTGTCACCCTAATAGAAGTAGGGGGAGGAGGGGTGGGATAGGGATGTTCCAGAGTGGAAACCTAGAAAGGTTATCACCTTTGAAATGTAAATAAAACATATCCAATTAAAAATTGTTGAGTGGCCCATAGATATTGAAGTATATCACAGATATTAGAGAAGCTTTGATTATAAATATATTTTTTGTTTAATCCTTTTTTGATGGTCCAGATTTTGGCCTACTCTGGATCCACCCTCTGACTGTTCCACATCCGATATCTCCTCTCCCCATCTCCAGGAAAATGTCCACACACATGTATTCACCTCCCAAATCTACCCACTCCCTGGGGCCTCCAGAATCTTGAGAGTTAGGTGCATCTTCTCTCACTGAGTCCAAACCTAGCAGTCCTCCACTGTATATGTGTTGAGGGCCTCACACCAGCTGGTTCATGCTGCCTTGTTGGTGGCCCACTGTTGGAGATCTCTGGGTCCAGGTTAATTGAGAATGCTGATCCTCCTACAGGGTTGCCCTCCTCTTCAGCTTCTTCCAGCTTTTCCACAATTCAACCACAGGTATCAGCAGCTTTTGTCCATTGGTTGGCTATAAATATGTTCATCTAACTCTTTTAGCTGATTCTTGGGTCTTTCAGAGGACAGTCATGAGAGCACCCTTTCTGTGAGCATACCAGAGACTCAGTGATAGCATCAGGCTGTGGGGTCTCCCCTTAAACTGGATCCCAAGTTGGATCTGTTACTGTACTTCCTTTTCCTCAGGTTCTTCTCCATTTTTGTCCCTGCAGTTCTTGCACACAGGAACAATAATGGGTTAGAGTTATTGACTGTAGGATACCAACCCATCCCTCACTTAAAACCCTGTCTTTCTGCTGGAGATGACTCTACAAGTTCTTTCTCCCTACTGTAGGGCATTTCATCTAAGGTCCCTCCCTCTGTGTCCTCTTACCTCCCAGATCTCTGGAACAGTATAAACGGTCTCCCCACCTCCTACTTCCTAACGTTGCCTATTTCCATTCTTCCAGTTAGCCCTCAGGATTTCAATCCTGTTATCCCCACGCAATACCTTGTCATTTTTCCCTCTGCCCCTGCTTGTCCCTTTCTCACCTGGGTCCCTCCCTCCCTTTCCCCTCCTGGAATTGCTTTCTTCTCCCTCCCAAGTGGGATTGAAGCATCTTCACTTGGGTTCTTAGGCTTATTATACTTTTTTGGGTTCTGTGGGTTGTATCTTGTGTATTTTGTACATTTGTTTTGGCTAATATCCACTTACTAGTGAGTGAACACCATCCATGTCCTTCTGGGTCTGAGTTACCTCACTCAGGATATTTTCTAGTTCCATCCATTTGCCTGCAAAACTCAGGATGTCCTCATTCTTAATAGCTATGTACCATTCCACTGTGTAAGTGACTCACATTTTCTGTATCCATTCTTCTGTTTGGGGACATCTGGGTTGTTTCCAGCTTCTGACTATCACAAACAGATCCACTAAGAACATAGTGGAACATGTGCCCCTGTGTCATGGCAGGGTATCCTTTGGGCATATGCCCAAATGTAATAGCTGGATCTTGGGGTAAATCCATTTCCAATTTTCTGAGGAATCTTCAGAGTGATTTCCAAGGTGGTTATACCACTTCACGATCCTACAAGCAATGGAGGAGTGTTTCTTTCTCCACATCCTCACCAACATGTGATGTCACCTGAGTTTTTGATCTTAGACATTATGATTAGTGTAAGGAGGAATGTCAGGGTCATTTTGACTTGCATTTCCCTGATCACTAAAGACTTTGAATATTTCTTTAAGTGCTTCTTGGCTATTCAAGATTTCTAGAGAAAATAGTCACAATTTATCAAAATAAAACATATAATATTTTATTAGTATATAAAATAATACATAAGTGTTTCTTGCTCTACTGCCATAATTGGCCTCAAACTACTGGGTTCTATTATCAGGTATGAGAGACTGTATGTACCAGTGTGCCTTGATCATTAAAAATATAATATTTTATTACACTTAATTTATTATGTGTCATCCATATTACTTTGGTATTTGTACATATTGACTATGGTTGCATTGGCTTGTGTGCACATAAAATCTATGTAGATAAGATGCACTTCTTATTTGTTGAGACCAGGTCTTCAAATAAATCTCAAACTCATTTATTTACCTCAGTTAGTTTAGCTGACCAATGGACTCACTCTCATGCATTTTGAGGCTCTGTACTCAGGTCTTCCCACTCACACAATAGTCCTTGTATTGACAGAACTAAGGTAGTTTAGCAGCTACCTATTGGATTTTAATTAAGCTATTTATAGTAAGTTTACTTGTCAAAAAAATTAGTTTGCTTCTCTTCTGTTCCACCATTGCACACCCTGCCCTCTCTCTCATTCTCTACTCCCTTCATTCCTCACTTATTTTGGGCATCCCTTACTTTCCTCATTATCTGACTCTCTTTCTATTTTTTGTTCAGGGTAGTTTCCAATTTAACACCCTCAAATCTCAGTCTCTTATTAAATACTCATTAATTGGCATAATGATAAAAGTTGGTGATGGCTGTCTAAAGCAAATGGCTATACTGAAAAGTTCTCTTCTTTCACATTTACAATCCTATAATTGAAATTAGACATAATACTACCTGAGGACTGAGCTATACCAGTCTTAGGCACATCCTCTAAAGATGCTCCAACATGTAACAAGGACACATGCTCCACTGTGTTCATAGCAGCCTTATTTATAATATCCAGAAGCTGGAAAGAACCCGGATGACCTTCAACAGAGGAATAGATACAGAAAATGTGGTACATTTACACAATGGAGTGTGGGGCTTCATGCCAGGGTGTGTGTGTGTGGGTGCTCCCCATGGAGATCTCTGCCCCAGCTTGGTGTGTGGGTTTGGGTGTAGGAAAGAGAACTCAGGAAGGGAGGGGGGACTGCCTCTGCAAATTCCTTTGCTGGTTCTGCTCCTTTCTGCCACTGTTGCTGTCACTTCGGTTGCTTTGTTGCTCAGGCATGGATGAGCCAGCAGGAGACTGACTAGCCAGCAAGGGTGCAGGAAGACTTCTGGTGGTGATTTCAGGAGAGCAGATCTCTTCCCCAAGCTGTGGTGTTACAGCTTTTATGACAGAAGCTCTCAGATAAGTGTAATTCCTGTACACTTTTAATCCTTCTGAACACGATTCTTAAATATAGTTTTTGAATGGGTCAGTGTCTGACAGGAGGTACTTCCTATTGGTTTGGCTGAGAGTTTAGGAAGATCTCATCTACATATTTGGAGACATGGTCCTGCATGTGCGTCTGATTTGTCTTAAGCATATGTGACTTGTGGTCACATCCTTACCTGTGAAGGAGGGGCTGTGAGGGGCTGCAGCAACATGAGAAGATCCTCATCTCTTGGGAGACGGGGAATGCGCCTACCGTCCCTAAGGGTCCCCCCAGGGATTCAACCTATATCAACAGGGAATCACGGTATCTTTCATGGCCTACCTCTCTACAACTCCTCCTTTTACTTTTTTAAAAATGAGTTGTTATTTCACAGTGAAAATTTGGGGTGGAATTGAAGTATCAAAAGAAAACACTAAACAGGCCGAAGGGGTAGCACAACTAGGCTAGAGGTGTAATGAGGAATACGGGTGGGGGTTGGGAGGCCAAAGGATTATGGAACCAATAATTGATAATTGATCCTTGGGTTATACAGTTTGAGGGTATTAACTTTGGTATTAAACAATGTTAGATTGATCTAGTTAGACATCATGTTTTCCTTACTATCATGTAACTTTCCCAAGTTCAGTAGCCATCTGGCTTTGGCAACAGAGTACATCTGTAGCTGGAAGGTCCCAAGTCTCAGCAGTCCATCTGTGGATCTCAAAGCATGTTTCCGGAGTCTGAAGTCAGATGAGTTGTCTGGAGGAAAGCAGCTTTGTTGTCCTAGGCACATTTGAGGAGATCAAATTCAGTCTTGGCTGAACCTAGGGAAACAGCCCTGTAAAAAACAAGTAGGGTGATCAGAACACAGGAGCAGATCCGCAGCAGGGGGATGTCTGCATAGGATGGGTGGCATGTGTTAGGTTTGTGTTGGTTTGTTTGTAGCACACCATGGTCTGATGTTATAATCCTAGAAATGCAAGGGTATTTGAGGGGTTTAGTCATGGAAGGCATTCTTTAAGTCTGCCTTAGATGGCAGAAGGAGAAAATTTCATGTTAATTATGTATCTGGGACAGGCAGCAACAGTTTGTCTATGAAAGAAAATGGGTTGTTAATTAAAGATTAAATAATAGTTTTCAGTGTATTTGGTTTGACATGTAGGAGTAGATTAGATGGTTTTTAAACCTTAAAGGAAGTTTGGAAAATTTTTGGACATAAATCACAGATGCTAGGGAGAAAACTAAATATTTAAATAAAGAGACATGAAAAGCATGAACATTGTCTTAGGTGTTCCTGTTAGAGAAAACAAACATTTAAACAAAACTTGGTCTTTGCTCTTCTGTTTGCTCTCCTGCTTTTTCCTTCTTCCCTTTTGTACCTTCTTTCCTCATTCCCTCCCCGCTTCCCTCCACATGCCCATGGCCAGTATTTACTTCTCCTCTCTTCTATTCTTCTCTCATTAAAGTTCTCCACATGGAAAAACAAACAAACAAACAAACAAACAAACAAAGCCTGAAAACTTTTGGGATTCAGATATGTTTTCCCATTGTCTTTGACCAGCCTAGATGTAGGAGGGGAAGGGCCTGCTCTGCCACACTGAGGCTGTTGCAGCTGAGGCTGCTGGGGCTGTGCCCTCTAAGTAGACTGATCTCATGTTTTCCCTGTTTGTTTTTTCTTGGCTGGTAAGTCCTAAATGTAGATTGGAAGGAGATGAAGAGGCCAACTTTGAAGAAAAGCTCAAAGCAAGAATAGACTCTTGATAGCATAGGGATGGTCTGCATCTGCTCCACTGGTGGGGAGGCAGAACACAGGAAGTTTGACCACTCTTACTTCATGAAGCCTGGCAGGTGTCAGGCTGTGGGAAGCCTCAGGAACCCCTATATGATCCAGGGTGGAGGAAGTGCAATCTGAGGGGTAGGGATGGCTGGAGCTAACATCAAACACTCAAGTGACAGCAGATGCTGGTGAAGATATGGAGAAAGAAGAACACTTCATTTTGGTGGGATTGTAAGCTGGTACAACCACTCTTGAAATCAGTCTGGTGGTTCCTCAGAAAATTGGACATAGTACTACGTGAGGACTCAGCTACACCACTCCTTGGCATATACCCAAAAGATGCTCCAACGTAAAACAAGGACACATGCTACACTATGTTGATAGCAGCCTTATTTATAATAGCCAGAAGCTGGCTCAACAGAGGAAGATGTCCCTCAACAGAGGAAGGATACAGAAAATATGGACATTTGCACAATGTATTACTACTCTGCTATTAAAAACAATGACTTCATGAAAGTCATAGGCAAATGGATGGAACTGGAAAATATCATCCTGAGTGAGTAACACAACCACAGAAGAACACACAGGATGTGTACTCACTGATAAGTGGATATTAGCCCAAAAGCTCAGCCTACCCATGAAACTATTTACGGACCACATGAAGCTCAAGAAGAAAGACAAAAGTCCATATGCTTTGGTACTTCTTTGAAGGGGTAACAAAATATTCACAGAAAATATGGAGACAAAGTATGGAATAGAGACTGAAGGTAAGGCCACAGGAACTGCTACTTATGGACATCCATCCCACATGCAGTCAACAAACCCAGTCACTATTAGGTTTGCCAAAGGTGCATGCTGACAGGAGACTGATAGAGTTCTTTCCTGAGAGACTCTACCAAAGCCTGAAAAAAAATGAGGCCAATGTCAACCACTGGACTGAGAACAGGGGTTCCCAATGGAGAAGTTAGAGGAAGGACTGAGATGATTGAGGGGGTTTGCAACCCCCACACAAAGAAAATCAATATCAACCAGCTAGAAACCCCAGACCCCCCAGGCCTAAAACACTAACCAAAGAGTTCACATGACCCATGGCTCCAGATGCATATGTAGCAGAGGATGGGCTTGTTGGGCATCAGTGAGAGGAGAGGCCTTTGTTCCTCTGAAGGCAGGATGCCCCAGTGTAAGGTAATGCCAGGGCGGGAGGTGGGAGGGAGGGAGTGGGTGGTTGGGTGGGTGGATGGAGAAGTATCCTCATGGAGGCAGAGGTTAGGGGTATGGGATGGGGGTTTTCCAGAGGGGAAACGGGAAAGGGTGTAACATTCAAAATGAAAATAAATAAAATATCCAAGGAAAGAACAGAAAAAGATTTTAAAATGTACCAATTAAATACCATGCATATTACCTTTGTGCTCAAAATCCTTAAATGGACCATTTCAATACAATTAGCCAACAGGTGATTCTCCAGCCTCTGGATTTGTGAAACATACCTTTTTATATTTTGAGATTACAAAATAAATATACCACCTTTTTTTTTTAACTGTATTTCAAACTCCTTCCCCTTACCTTTTTTAGAGGAATTTTAATCCAGCAATATAACTGCTAGAAAACATACCCTTTTTTCTTTTTTTTCTTTTCTTTTTTTCAGAGCTGGGGACCGAACCCAGGGCCTTGCGCTTGCTAGGCAAGCACTCTACCACTGAGCTAAATCCCCAACCCCTTTAATCATACCTTTAATCCCAAAGGGTGTAAGGTTAGTTTGGAGAAAGTAACAATCATATTTGAAAGTGATACCTAATTGATTAACAGCCAAAATGACAAATCAGAAAAGATTTGACAGAATGAGTCAGATTTAGGATAAACTGAGCTCTGATTAGAACAAACAAGAACAGGATATTATTTAAGAGCAGTGCAGGAAAAGAGAGATGAGTTCAAGTTGGTTCATTCAATTCAGTCCAGGTCAATGGAGTTCAGGTAAGTGGAGTCCATTGAGTTCAGTCAGTGCAGTTTGGTACAGTTCAGTTCAGTAAATTAGAAGAGTGCAGTGGAGTTGAGGTTGTTGGTAAGTCCATAAAAGATAGCTCAGGTTACTAGAGGTGGTTGAAGCCATAGAATTGGCTTTGTTGTTCATATGAGGTCTCAAGCCCCTTCAAACTCTTTCGGTTCTTTCTAAGATTCCTTCAACGAGGGTCCGGTTCTCAGTTCAGTAGATCTACATGCGGTTCCTTTTGGCCTGAACTTCTTTGCTTCATCCATCTTATCAAGTTTGGTGGCTGTATGTGTATGGGCCACTTGAGGGGCAGGCTCTGAATGGGTGTTCCTTCTGCCTCTATTCTAAATTTTGCCTCCCTATTCCCTCCCAAGAGTATTCTTGTTCCCCTTTTAAAGAAGGAGTGAAGCATCCATATTTTGGTCATCCTTCTTGAGTTTCATGTGGTCTGTGCATATAAGGTAATTCAAGCATGTGGGCTAATATCCTCTTATCAATGAGTGCATACCATGTGTGTTTTTCTGTGATTGGGTTACCTCACTCACAATGATACTTTCCAGTTCCATTCATTTGCCTATGAATTTCATAAAGTCATTGTTTTTGATAGCTGAGTAGTAGTCCACTGTGTAGATGTACCACATGTTCTGTATCCATTCCTCTATGAAGGGCATCTGGGTTCCTTCCAGGTTTTGGCTATTATAAATAAGGCTGCAATCAACCTACTGGAGCATGTGTCTTTGTTATTCTTTGGAGCATCTTTTGGGTATATGCCCCAGAGTGGTATATCTGGGTCCTAAGGTAGTTCAATGTCCAATTTTCTGAGGAACCGCCAGACTGATTTCCAGAATGGTTGTATTCGTCTGCAATCCCACCAACAAAGGAGGAAGGTTCCTCTTTCACCACCTCCTCACCAGCAACTGCTGTCTCCGGAATTTTTGATCTTAGCCATTCTGACTGGTGTGAGGTGGAATCCCAGGGTTGTTTTGATTTGCATTTCCCTTATGACGAAAGAAGTTGAACATTTCTTTAGGTGCTTCTCAGACATTTGGCATTCCTCAACTGTGAATTCTTTGTTTAGCTCTGAACCCCATTTTTAATAGGGTTATTTGTCTCCCTGCAGTCTAACTTTGCAAGTTCTCTGTATATTTTTAATATAAGCGCTCTATCAGTTGCAGGATAGGAAAAGATCTTTTCCCAATCAGTTGGTTGCCATTTTCTCCTAACAATAGTGTCCTTTGCCTTTCAGAAGCTTTGTAGTTTTATGAGATCCCATTTGTCGATTCTTGATCTTAGACCATAAGCCATTGGAGTTCTGTTCAGGAAATTTTCTCTAGTGCCCATGTGTTTGAGATTCTTCCCCACTCTTGCTTCTATTAGTTTGAGTGTATCTGGTGGAGGTCCTTGATCCACTTGGACTTAAGCTTTGTACAGGGTGAGAAGAATGGATCGAACTGCATTCTTCTACATGCTAACCTCCAGTTGAACCAGCACCATTTGCTGAAAATGCTATTTTTCTTCTTTTGGATGGTTTTATCTCCTTTGCCAAAGATCAAGTGACCATAGATGTGTGGGTTCATTTCTGGGTCTTCAATTCTATTGTGGTGGTCTATCTGTCTGTCTCTGTACCAATACCATGCAGTTTTTATCACTATTGCTCTGTAATACTGCTTGAGTTCAGGGATAGTGATTCCCCCGGAATTCCTTTTATAGTTGAAGATAGTTTTATAAATCCTGTGTTTTTTGTTATTCCAAATGAATTTGCAAATTTTTCTGAATTTTGATGGGGATTGTACTGAATCTGTAGATCACTTTTGGTAAAATGGCCATTTTCACTATATTAATCCTGCCAATCCATGAGTACAGGAGATCTTTCCACCTAATGAGATCTTCTTCAATTTCTTTCTTCACAGTCTTGAAATTCTTATCATACAGATCTTTCACTTGCTTGGTTAAAGTCACACCGAGGTATTTTGTATTATTTGGACCTAATATACAGGGTGTTGTTTCCCTAATTTCTTTCTTTTTTTTTTTTTTTTTATTAATTTGAGTATTTTTTATATACTTTTCGAGTGTTATTCCCTTTCACGGTTTCCCGGCAAACATCCCCCTCCCCCCTCCCCTTCCTTATGGGTGTTCCCCTCCCAAACCTCCCCACATTGCTGCCCTCCCCCCAAACAGTCTAGTTCACTGGGGTTTCAGTCTTAGCAGGACCCAGGGCTTCCCCTTCCACTGGTGCTCTTACTAGGATATTCATTGCTACCTATGAGGTCAGAGACCAGGGTCAGTCCATGTATAGTCTTTGGGTAGTGGCTTAGTCCCTGGAAGCTCTGGTTGCTTGGCATTGTTGTACATATGGGGTCTCGAGCCCCTTCAAGCTCTTCCCGTTCTTTCTCTGATTCCTTCAACGGGGGTCCTATTCTCAGTTCAGTGGTTTGCTGCTGGCATTCACCTCTGTATTTGCTGTATTCTGGCTGTGTCTCTCAGGAGCCATCTACATCCGGCTCCTGTCAGTCTGCACTTCTTTGCTTCATCCATCTTGTCTAATTGGGTGGCTGTATATGTATGGGCCACATGTGGGGCAGGCTCTGAATGGGTGTTCCTTCACTCTCTGTTTTAATCTTTGCCTCTCTCTTCCCTGCCAAGGGTATTCTTGTACCCGATTTAAAGAAGGGTGAAGCATTCACATTTTGATCATCGGTCTTGAGTTTCATTTGTTCTAGGCATCTAGGGTAATTCAAGCATTTGGGCTAATAGCCACTTATAAATGAGTGCATACCATGTATGTCTTTCTGTGATTGGGTTAGCTCACTCAGGATGATATTTTCCAGTTCCAACCATTTGCCTACGAATTTCATAAAGTTGTTGTTTTTGATAGCTGAGTAATATTCCATTGTGTAGATGTACCATATTTTCTGTATCCATTCCTCTGTTGAAGGGCATCTGGGTTCTTTCCGGCTTCTGGCTATTATAAATAAGGCTGCGATGAACATAGTGGAGCACATGTCTTTTTTATATGTTGGGGCATCTTTTGGGTATATGCCCAAGAGAGGTATAGCTGGATCCTCAGGCAGTTCAATGTCCAATTTTCTGAGGAACCTCCAGACTGATTTCCAGAATGGTTGTACCAGTCTGCAATCCCACCAACAGTGGAGGAGTGTTCCTCTTTCTCTGCATCCTCGCCAGTATCTGCTGTCACCTGAGTTTTTGATCTTAGCCATTCTCACTGGTGTGAGGTGAAATCTCAGGGTTGTTTTGATTTGCATTTCCCTTATGACTAAAGATGTTGAACATTTCTTTAGGTGTTTCTCAGCCATTCGGCATTCCTCAGCTTTGAATTCTTTTTTTAGCTCTGAACCCCAATTTTTAATAGGGTTATTTGTCTCCCTGCAGCCTAACTTCTTGAGTTCTTTGTATATTTTGGATATAATGCCTCTATCTGTTGTAGGATTGGTAAAGATCTTTTCCCAATCTGTTGGTTGCCGTTTTGTCCTAACCACAGTGTCCTTTGCTTTACAGAAGCTTTGCAGTTTTAGGAGATCCCATTTGTCGATTCTTGATCTTAGAGAATAAGCCATTGGTGTTTTGTTCAGGAAATTTTTTTCCAGTGCCCATGTGTTCCAGATGCTTCCCTAGTTTTTCTTCTATTAGTTTGAGTGTGTCTGGTTTGATGTGGAGGTCCTTGATCCACTTGGACTTAAGTTTTGTACAGGGTGATAAGCATGGATCGATCTGCATTATTCTACATGTGGACCTCCAGTTGAACCAGCACCATTTGCTGAAAATGCTATCTTTTTTCCATTGGATGGTTTTGGCTCCTTTGTCAAAAATCAAGTGCCCATAGGTATGTGGGTTCATTTCTGGGTCTTCAATTCTGTTCCATTGGTCTATCTGTCTGTCTCTGTACCAATACCATGCAGTTTTTATCACTATTGTTCTGTAACACTGCTTGAGTTCAGGCATAGTGATTCCCCCTGAAGTCCTTTTATGGTTGAGAATAGTTTTAGCTATCCTGGGTTTTTTGTTATTCCAGATGAATTTGCAAATTGTTCTGTCTAACTCTTTGAAGAATTGGATTGGTATTTTGATGGGGATTGCGTTGAATCTGTAGATCGCTTTTGGTAAAATGGCCATTTTTCTCTAAGGGAGTTCTTCACGTCTTTCTTGAAGTCCTCCAGCATCATGATCAAATATGATTTTGAAACTAGATCTTGCTTTTCTGGTGTGTTTGGATATTCCATGTTTGTTTTGATGGGAGAATTGGGCTCCGATGGTGCCATGTAGTCTTGGTTTCTGTTGCTTGGGTTCCTGTGCTTGCCTCTCGCCATCAGACTATGTCTAGTGTTACTTTGTTCTGCTATTTCTGACAGTGGCTAGACTGTCCTATAAGCCTGTGTGTCAGGAGTGCTGTAGACCTGTTTTCCTGTTTTCTTTCAGCCAGTTATGGGGACAGAGTGTTCTGCTTTCGGGCGTGTAGTTTTTCATCTCTACAGGTCTTCAGCTGTTCCTGTGGGCCTGTGTCTTGAGTTCACCAGGCAGGTCTCTTGCAGCAGAAAAGTTGGTCTTACCTGTGGTCCCGAGGCTCAAGTTCACTCTCGGGGTGCTGCCCACGAGCTCTCTGCGGCGGCAGCAACCAGGAACATCTGCACCGCCGTTTCCGGGGAGCTTCAGTGCACCAGGGTTCCAGATGGCGTTTGGTGTTTTCCTCCGGCGTCCAAGTTGTGTGCAGAGTGCAGTCTCTTCTGGTTTCCCAGGCGTGTCTGCCTCTCTGAAGGTTTAGCTCTCCCTCCCACGGGATTTGGGTGCAGAGCACTCCCCTAATTCCTTTCTCGGCTAGATTCTCTTTTGTTTAGAGGAAGGCTACTGATTTATTTGAGTTAATTTTATACCTAGCCACTTACTGAAGGTGTTTACCGGGTTTAGTAGTTCTCTGGTGGAACTTTTGTGATCACTTAAATATTCTATCATATCATCTGCAAATAGTGATATTTTGGCTTCTTCTTTTCATTCTGTATCCCTTTGATCTCCTTTCATTGTCTGATTGCTCTGGTTAGCACTTCGAGAACTATACTGAATAAGTAGGGAGAGAGTGAGCAGCCTTGTGTAGTCCCTGATTTTAGTGGGATTGCTTCAAGTTTCTCTCCATTTAGTTTAATATTAGCTACTGGTTTGCTGTATATGGCTTTTACTATGTTTAGTTAAGGGCCTTGCATTCCTATTCTTTCCAGGACTTTTATCATGAAGGGGTGTTGAATTTTGTCAAATGCTTTCTCAGCATCTAATGAAATGATCATGTGGTTTTGTTCTTTCAGTTTGTTTATATAATGGATCACGTTGATGGTTTTCCATATATTAAACTATCCCAGCATAGCTGGGATGAAGTCTACTTGATCATGATCGATGATTGTTTTGATATTCTCATGTGGCTCATACATATAGAGCCACCAAACTAGACAAGATGGATGAAGCAAAGACGTGCAGGGCAACAGGAACCCAGTATAGATCTTTCCTGAGAGACACAGCCAGTATATGGCAAATACATAGGCGAATGTTAGCAGCAAACAATCAATTGAGAACGGAACCCCCGTTGAAGGAATCAGAGAAAGGACTGAAAGAGCCTGAAGGGGCTTGAGACCCCATATGAACAACAATTCCAACCAACCAGAGCTTCCAGTGACTAAGCCACTACCCAAAGATTATACTTGGACTGACCCTGGGCTCCAACTCTATAGGTAGCAATGAATAGCCTAGTAAGGGCACCAATGGAAGGGGTGGCCCGTGGCCCTGCCAAGACTGAACCCCCAGTGAATGGGATTGTTGGGGGGAGGGTTGTAATGGGGGGAGCATTGGGGAGGGAAACACCCATATAGAACGGGAGGGCAAGAATTAGGGGAATGCTGGCCTGGAAACTAGGAAAGGTAATAACAATTGAAATGTAAATAAGAAATACACAATTTAATAAAGATGGAGAGAAAAAAAAGGAGCCAGAAGATAAAAACAAGCTTAATTTGAGGACAAGGAGAACAACTCATTTTAAAGCCTAGAGAAGCATTGAATCAATAACCCCAAAGAGGCCTTTGAGCTAGAACAGCTAGGTTGAACCAGCCAGCCAGTATTCAGAGAGAATTAGAAAGGCTGAGCTCTTTCTGAAACAGCATTTACATCAGGACAATAAAAGTTACTGTTACATTTTATTGTATAGCTCAGGAATAATTGCAGAAGAATGAATGGAAAAAAAATTAAGATCCGAGTAAAAGTGATTTTGCTGAGAAATTTTGTCTCCTTGCAATGTCTGAGTCTTCATCCACAGAGTCTCAAGTACATGACTGCCTATCCATGAACTGAAAGAGAACAGCTACAGCAGACATGCACATAGAATTTTATGCTCTCTTCATTACTGATGCCATCATATACCATTTGTTCCCCATTCCCAAGAGTATTTCCTCCTGCTTTCCTCACTACCTGATACCTATCTTTCTTGTGAAATTCTTCTCCTTTTTCGTTATTGCACTTAATATCTTTTTTCAATATTTTGCTCAAATGAGTTTCTGTGAACATATTGCCCTATGGCCACATGGACAGATTCTAAAATCTTATCAAAAGCCATATACCAAAATGTGTATAGGCAGCACTAATATGACAAAATAAGTTTCAATTAAATCAAGACACAAAGTTTTACAAGTGTGGCCGAAGGCTAGATGTTAAAGGCCATTAAGAATAGTGTTAATATGACATATTGCAATGAATGAAATTATCAAATATTTATAAAATATTTTAAAACATTTAAGTACAACTATCTTTCACTGATCTCTATTTTAAAATGTGAACAATATTTCCTTTGTAGCAAATCACATTTTAAAAGTTAATATATTCATCATGATTTTAAAATTTTTAGTTGGTTGTTAAGATTTCATACAAGTATAAAATGTATTTATATCATAGCTACCCCAAACACTACCTCTACTTTTTCCCTAGAACATTCTTCTCCCAGAATGCCCTGATGATCTTCATATTTTGTTTAGGAAAGTGACCTGTCCAGCAGGTCCAGTTATTCAGGGTTCTGAAGAGGCACTACTTGAGGGTCAAAGGCGGGGAGAAAAGAAAGAGACCAAGCAAAGTTCTGTTGTCAAGGTCTCATTTATTGAGTGGAATGTACAGCATTTAAAGCTCTGAGGCAGGAATTGAAGCTTAGGGTGGGGGAGTATTGGGAAGTGCCCAGGGATATAAGGTGAATCGCTAAACTGCAAGATATCCTCCTTAAACAAAGAGGCAACAGTCTTCCAGGGACATGTTCTTTGAAAAGGTCAAGCCCTTCTCAGGAATCTGCTCAGGGCAGGGCACTAGCTTTGCTCAGTCTGAAACATCCTGTGATTGTTCCCTGAATCTTCCTGGGAAAGGCTTTTGTCCAACAATCTCATAATCTTACAGCATCCATCTTAGGGGTGAACATCTGTGGCCATACAGCCCAGAGTCAAGTATACACCTTAAGCTATACAGTCACAAAGCAGCCAGGCCCAAATCCAATACGGCTCCCTAAAGAAAAGTAGTAGTTTAAATTCATGCAGTTGTATATTTTGTTCCCTTAAAACATTATAGCTAATAAAACATATCTAACAAATTGTGAACTTCTATTTTATTGGGCATAGTATAATTTTAAGAAACAGGAAAGTTAAATTTAAGAATGAATTTGAAATTTATTTTATCTGAAAACATTTTCTTTAGTGGTACCCCAATTTGCCATGGCAATTGATTGAGTAAAGTACAACCCTCAAATGAAAAGGTTTCAAATGATTTTTTTATAGATTTAGCAAATTAAAACCTTCATGGGTACACAATCAATGTTTTGTTTGCCAAATTTATACACATGATTTTCATTTGCTCCTATAAAGCTCACATTAAAGGTTCAAATCTATTCTGAAGACTGCTATGTTTTCAAGTAAACTTTTCTTGAAAATACTACTGTGTTTGTAGATCTCTGTGGGAGTATAGCTTCACGTCTTCTCCAATTCTATGATCCCTTAGTGATATAGATTGTATTATAACTGTTCCTACAACTCAAGAGGACTCTCATGGCTTTGGAGTTATTATTTCTCTTCATTGTTGCTGTTTTCTCCTTGCCAGGCACTGATTGATTCCAAATCAACCCTCCCTTCTGGGAGTTTGCACATTCTAACAATTGAACAGCTGTCTTAGGTAGTGGTGTTTCTATAACTCTCAGCAGGCACTCACACTATTAATACCATTTTACATTTCTAATAGGAATATTCTTAAACACCACAAATCCTAATTATTTGAGCAGCAGTGGGCCTTAATTCATAACAACTACTTCTGAAAACAAAGACCTTTGCTACTTGGCACAGAACCCCTATGAGCTGCCCTCCCCTTTTATCTGAGGGTGAACATCATCTATGGAAAGACTGCTGCCTGGGAGGTGATAATTACCCTTCTGAGCATCATGGAAACTCCCTGGTGCTACATGACGATGCAGTTAGCAAACTCATACTTGCTAATCTCTCCTTGCCTCCTCATGTTCACATGTTCCCAAATTATCTAATCATCACTTTATTTTGGAGGAAAGATCAAAAGTGTATGACTCATGCTTATATTCTTAAATTTTTCCCTTTGAAAGGAAGATATCCCACTGACATTATGTACATGCATTTATTGAGCAACATTTTTTGTTCTGAAATAAAAAGCAATCCTATTTATCTAAATACTCAAATATTTATCCTTTTCTTAAGTTCTAAAGAAAAAGCAGACTATTGTAATGCTCTTACAATTGATGAAAAAGAAGCCACGAATTTGAAGGACAGTGTTAAGTAAACTACAGAAGGATTTCCAGGAAACAGAGGAAAGAATAAATGTTGAAATTAAAATAAAGTATAAAATATTAAAAATTTATGCTTAATGATTTTTACTAAATATGGCATTTAAACTTTACATAGTTATGTGAAACAAGTTTGTATTGTAGCACCAAATACACACTTCTATTTGGCAGTAGTCACAATGCATGTTTAAATTTCATTTTTCAAGTAAATTGGAACAGATATTAAATATAGAATCATCACATGTTCCATATATGAGAATATAGAAATATGCTATATGCTTATATTTAGTGAATACTTGAATAGATAAAAACATATGAATTAAGAGCATTATGCTACCATGATGCTCTCTGTTAAATTTTTACAAAGGTTGGGTGAATAGTTCTAGAGCAAAGTTTTGTGAAAAACCATGTACCAAAGCAGTATGATTTGTTGTTATATGTGGGAACATCTTTTGGTCATGTGTCTAGTAGTGGTATAGCTGGGTTTTCAGGTAGAACTATTTCCAATTTTCTGGGGAACTGCCAGATTGATTTCTGAAGTGGTTTTACTAGCTTGCAGCCCTAGCAGTAATGGAGGGGCATTCCTCTTTCTACACATCCTCACCAGTATCTGTTCTCATCTGACTATTTGATCTTTGTCATTCTAATTAGTGTGAGGTAGAATATCAGGGTCATTTTGACTTGCTTTTCCCTGATAAATAAGGATATTGAACATTTCTTTAAGTGCTTCTCAGACATTTGAGATTCCTCAGTTGAGAATTCTTTGTTTAGCTTTTTACCCCTTTTTTGAATAGGGTTATTTGATTCTCTGAAGTCAACTTCTTGAGTTCTTTGTACATTTGGATATTAGCACTTTATTGGATGTAAGGTTGGTAGAGATCTTTTCCCAATCTGTGAGTTGCCGTTTTGTCCTGTTGACAATGTCCTTTGCCTTACAGAATCTTTTCAATTTTATAAGGTCCCATTTGTCAATTGTTTATCTTACAACATGAGCCATGGGTGTTCTGTTTGGAAAATTATCCCCTCTGCTGATATGATCTCTAAGCTTATTCTGTATAGACCGTCATTGCAATGTAGTCCACAACTTAGGTCAGAAGAAGGCTGAAGGAACTGATTCCTCTTTTTATCATTTAAATTTTTTTGTCTGGTTTTTAAATAATAGTATATTTTATCACTTCTCCCTTTTGTTTCTTTTTCTAAATCTTCCTATACACCCTTCCAACCTCCCTTAAAATTTAAAGCCTCTTTTCTAGCAAACTGTAATGGCACACATATATGTTTATACATATATATTCCTAAATATAACCTCCCCAGTCTATAAGATGTTACTTGTATTTATATTTTCAGGCATGACCATTAGAATGTATTCTAGCTACCAGTACTCCATGTCTACTGATTGAAGTAGTGGTGGATAAATTTTACAATGACACTACTTACTTGAAAATTGCATAAATGTAGATAGAACACACTAGCACATACACACACAAGACATGTGGAAATGAACCTATAAAAATAAACAATGAAAGCTTTCATTATTCAAATGCTTCTTTTGTCTCTATATCCTCTCATCCTTCATCATATATAGCTAGGAGAAAATGGAGAATTAAAGAGAAAACAGCAGGAAAAACAAATGTTTACCTTTGTGCTTTTAATTTTTTTTCACAGCAATATTTAAAATTATAATAAATACTCTAATTAGATCTTTAACTTCTCCAAAGGTCCATGTGGTAAGGCCTCAGTGTAGTTGCTGAAACTTTAGGATACAAATTCTAATAGGAGGTCCTCATGTTAATAGGCTTGTGCTCTTGGAGGGAATACTGTTATACTATTTAGACCCTTACCTTATTTTTTCCTCCCTAGACTAAAGGAATACATTTTCACTCAGGCACATGCTCCCACAATGATGACCTTATTTGCCTCCCATAGGCCTTTAAGGAAGGACACATTGTCTTGGAATAAGACACTCTAAATCTGTAATACCACAATTAACCATTATTCTTTATATTGTTCCAGTGTCTAATTTAGTAGTAGAAGGTTGATGACCATAATAAGACAAAACAGAAGACTTAGATCACTTCATGCTACAATTAGTTCTGTGTCTAGAAGGAGAATAGACTAGAATATTTTGGAAACAAAATTTTCCTTTGAATGTTGGACCATGAGATTTCTCTTTATAGGATTTCTTTTTGATGAACATTTACTTTGGCATACAGTTCACTTCTAAAGGTCAATTCTGCCTTTTGTGTTATTCTCATCCACAAGAGCTATTGCTGAAATCTAATCATGTTTTATACTTTGTCATTCTGCAGGTATTTTAAGGTAGCTGCTCCCCATCACAAAAAGTCAAGAAAAAGCTCTAACTATTTTGAAACCTGACTGTACTAACTTATTAAATGTGCGACATCCCTAGACTAGATATTCTAATAATAAGATATAAGTGAATAATTAAGAATATGTTGTTACAAAATTTAGTCAGTTTAAATACTTTTACAGGAAGATGACACTATATGCAATTTTCATTTATCTTTTCAATATAATATCAATATTATCAATACTTTTCACATATATAAAATTGTAGAAAAAGTATTAGCATTACTTACCAATTTATTCACTAACTGAAATGCCATAAATATATTCCTCTATACCTCCAATCTGATACTCCTTAATTACAATCCGGTCTGAGCAAAGCAAGCTATTGGGCCAGTGACAGCCTGGAATTAAGATGTTTTTGGTACCCTGGTTGCTCTGCGGCTGTCATTCTACCACAAAATGAATATATTGCATCGCAAATGATATGGATATTGTTTGGACTACCATGAGAAAAAGAGAAGGAAAGAAGGTTGGGAGGTCCATGAACATTCAAAGAAGGAAAAAAAAATGGCCTGAGGACTAAGCTCTACCATAAACAGTGCCATGCCTAGAAAATACAAATGAAAATGACCATTAAGATGCATGAAAGGGAAAGACCAAGCAGAAGGATGACAAGAAGACTCTACAGGGAGGAGTCCCTCCCTATCTGCTAGACAGAGAGGGACAGTGGAGAACTAAAGTACATTTCAACATGACTAAGCAGAAATGCAAAGAAAAGGCAGGAAAATGCGACTCCCTCTACTCAAAGTTTGTGCCCAAGGAGAAACAAAAGTATTGAAAGTTATTCAATCAGGAAAACAAAAAAAGAAGGCATGAAAGAGAATGGTTACAAAAGTCTGCTTTGTTGGTGATGGTTTTACAAGAAAACCACCTAAATATGACAGGTTCATTACAACAATGGGTCTACGTTCCAAAAACGCCCCTGCCATACACCCTGAGCTGAAAGCTCCTTTTCTCCGCCTATACTTGGTGTGAAAAAGAATCCATCATCCCCATTATACACAACCCTAGGTGTGATCTCCAAAGGTATAGTCATTGAAGTGAATGTGATCGAGCTGGGTCTTGTGACACAAGGAGGCAAAGTTACTTGGGGAAAGTACAAGTATGCTCAAGTTGCCAACAATCCTGAAAACAATGGGTATATAAATGCAGTCTTTCTGGTTTGACAGTGACTTCATACAAGTTATTCCACTCACTATGGAAGACAGCATAAACACTCTCAGGAAAACACCATCACTGTGATTTTTCTGAAATACCAAACAGGCTTAACCCATGTGCAGTCATCAAGAAGTATTTATAGAATTGTAAAGGAAAATAAAACACTGCACTATTAAAAGCCAAACAACGAAACAAACACCAAACAAACAAACAAACCCCCAAAAGCCCAATAGTAATGTGTTCCAGTTTTTTCCATCATAGGTGTTATCTTGGCCAGAAGATAAAGTATCCCTTACATTTCAAGAATTCCTAATCAATTTTTAGTCCAGATAGCCAACTATATTAATGAAGTAAAAAAAGAGCTTTGAGTTTATCGTGTATAATAAAAGCATGCTAACAGTGGAGGTGAGAAATGGAAGGACAATCTTTGTGAGATGTTGGAACTGAGATGATTTAACTGATATACATATTACTTTGTATTCACTTTGAGTTTTTGAAATTTATAATGTTACATGTGCCACAGTCACATTCAAATTTCCTCAGGTCAAGAATATCATAACATCTTCTTATGCTGCAAAAGAGAAAAATATTTCAAACTAAAATACAATTCCCTTAGACTAATGTACCACAAATTATAGTTATTTTAAAATTATGGGATTACATATATTATAGTCAATAAAACACTGAAGATAATATTTCTTTTCATGTATATTCCTTTAAATCAGGGAGCTTACATATATGTTATTTTTTTAGTAGGAATATTTTTCTCCTCTCTATAGCTAGAAATGTCTGCATTTTAAACATCATAGAAAATTTAAATGTATTTTCTTCTAGCTGTGAATGTTAAAAAGAATAATTAGATTTTGACACACTTGAGTCATTCTCCTGTTGGAACTATACACATTTTATGTACTAATCTCAGAGTTACAAGCAGCAGAGGCTTTGACTTTTTTCAAGTGTGGCAAGAAGCACATTTTTTATGTCTATTTTTAAGTCAGTAAGCATCTCAGAACATCTATCATCTACCAGAATCATGGCAAAGCCATTTACAATCTAAGAATATTCTTAGAAAAAGTATAGTTTTCAATATGCTAAGACATTTTATGAAGATCAATACATAGAATGATGGATACATTTGGTAAAGCATTGTAAGTGTCCATGATTAACTGAAGAATGACACCTCAGACTCAAATAGTATGTAAACAGAATTCCAGCATGCTGGGGTTTCCGAATTATCAAGAGAGAGAGAGAGAGAGAGAGAGAGAGAGGAGAGAGAGAGAGAGAGAGAGAGAGGGGGAGGGAGGGGGAGGGGAGGGAGAGGGAGGAGAGGGGAGAGAGAGAGAGAACACAATGTGAGCTCACAGGCACAATTTAAATCACGTTAGAATTCCAAAGTAGGTAAGCTTTATCTTACTCTATCTCTAGGCATGCTAGTATCATTTTCTGGGGTGTGAAAGCTGGAGCCTGTTTTTTCCCCCCCTATTAGTAATTGACTTGCCTGGGTGTAGTTGAACTTGCCAAGTTCCTAGGCTCTCTCTCTCTCTCTCTCTCTCTCTCTCTCTCTCTCTCTCTCTCTCTCTCTCAATTGGATATATTTCTTTATTTACATTTCAAATGTTATTCGCTTTCCTGGTGGTTTCCCAGACATAAGTCCCCTATCCCCTTCCCGTCCCCTTTTCTATAAGGGTGTTCCCCTCTTCATCCACTCCCCTTACAGCAACCTCCCCCTGATACTCCCTTGCACTGCGGGTCCAACCTTGGCAGGACCAAGGGCTTCTCCTTCCTCTGGTGCCAAACAAGGCCATCATCTACCACATATGCAGCTAGAGCCATGGGTCAGTCCATGTATAGCTCTTTGGTTACTGGTTTAGTTCCTGGAAACTCTGGTTGGTTGGCATTGTTGTTTTTCTTAATTACCAATTTAAAGTGTAAGACCCCCAGAGCAAGGAGACCCTCACTCAAGTCTCAGGATGACATGACCCCCCCCCCCCAATAACTCATGAGAGACCAATCTTGATGCAATCAACAAGAGGTTTATTGATAGGGACAACAGAAACCAGTGCACTTGGGTCGACTCATATTCCATGGAGGGATAGAGGAGTTCGACTTCAAATAGTTGGAAGAAGGGGTATTTAAAGGAAAAACCATACCGAATCACAAGGAAGAACCTCTTGTTTCTCATGATTGTTCTTTAAGATTTTAACCAAACTTTTTTTTTTTTTTTTTTGGTTCTTTTTTTCGGAGCTGGGGACCAAACCGAGGGCCTTGTGCTTCCTAGGCAAGCGCTCTACCACTGAGCTAAATCCCCAACCCCAAACTTTATGTTTAACCAGTTCCTGCTACTATGGTCAGCTGCTACTATGGTCAGCTGCTATTATGGTTAGCTAGTTCCTGGAACAAAGTAGCTAAACCAGCTGGTGCAATTCCTCTTTCTGTGATCATCTAGTTTCTGGAACAGGCAGTTCCAGAGACTGCTTTTGGCTTCAACTTTTGTCTAGGGGGCAATTTTAAACTTTTTCCTTTCATTCCCCACTTCTTCTAATGGCTAGTTCTAATCATAGAACTATGCTTCAGTATCTTCATAATATTGATTTTCTTGTCCTTCTAAAGCATGATATTGTTGGGAGAACATCAAAATCTGAACAGTATTCACTCTTTCTCTAGCAAAAATTACTAACTTATTAAGGATACATGGCAAGGAACAAGGGTAAAATTAAGAGAGACGCAATTAATGAGGATATTAAAGTAGTCAATCAGGGAGATCTATTGAACAATCCTTCCTTGTCATTCTTCTCTGTCTCTTAAAAACAGCATTTCTCTCTTAAGGCAGCACATAGCCCTTCATCTTTGAGGAAGAGTAAATCTAGCCCCCTCTTGTTTTGTAAGACCATCTCCAAGAGGGAGGTCAGGGATTTATGGAGCTTAGATATTTATCTGCTATTGGTAAGACACTTGCGGTGTAGACACAACTTAAGAGGATCAGTAGTCCTTTCTAATTTAGCACATAAAATGAGCCCTAAGATAATTCCTTTATGTCTTACTAAATCTTTAGCATCAGGATTCCAATCTGGGTACTATCTGAACCTACAGACAAAAGTCATGACTGCCTTTAGAACTTCTAAACTTATAGAGGTTGTGATCCCTGAGGCACAGCCGCAAGAAGTGCTAGGAGTACTAACACATGCAATGCCTTTACATCATTTGCAATAGAAATCAAGCCTACCCCCACAACTGTCATTGGGGGACCTATATTGATGGAACCCAGGGCAAACATGAAATTCTTGCTTTCAAAACACACTCCTCAAATGAGCACTACAGCTCACGTCTCTGATGTATCCACTTATCTGACATGCAGGTCCAGGGAGCTTTTTCTCAGCTCCTAGCCCCAACTGTTTGTATGTGGCTGTTGACTGCTGACACTTGACAGCTGTCAAGGTGGTCAGCAGCAACAGGTATTGTCCTCTCCAGCAAGGCTCAAGTGGCTGGACGTGATGTTGTCATACGTAGATGGAATCTCCGACCTGGAACTGGTGAGATGTCTCAGGGGTCCTCAGTTCATAGGCTATTGCCAGCTGTGACCAGACTTTTCTTTGCATCACCTGTAGGTCTTTTAGCCTGGCACACAAATCATTATTACTATGACATGTTGGTTCAGTAATATCTAATAGAGTCAGAGGAGCTGAGGCCCCATATAACATCTCAAAGGGGGTAAGGCTGAATCTGGAAGGGATATTTCTTTCTCTGACAAGAGCAAGAGGGAAGGAGTGCCACCCAGTCTGCACCAGTATCCAAGGTCAATTTGGTCACGATCTCTTTATTCTTTCTTTACCTGTCCTGAGCTTTGAGGTCTGTAATGTCATTTCCAATCCACCTCTAAATACCTGGCCACACACTGACTAATTTGTCTACAAAAGCAAGGCCATTGTCTGACCTGATTACCTTGGGCACTACAAACCAGTGGAAGATTTCTTCCAGGATCTTCTTTTTTTTTTTTTTTTTAACTTGAGTATTTCTTATCTACATTTCAAGTGTTATTCCCTTTCCCGGTTTCCGGGCAAACATCCCCCTCCCCGCTCCCCTTCCTTATGGGTGTTCCCCTCCCAAACCTCCCCCCATTGCAGCCCTCCCCCCAGCAGTCTAGTTCAATGGGGGATCAGTCTTAGCAGGAACCAGGGCTTCCCCTTCCACTGGTGCTCTTATTAGGATATTCATTCCTACCTATGAGGTCAGAGTCCAGGGTCAGTCCATGTATAGTCTTTAGGTAATGGCTTAGTCCCTGGAAGCTCTAGTTGCTTGGCATTGTTGTACATATGGGGTCTCGAGCCCCTTCAAGCTCTTCCCGTTCTTTCTCTGATTCCTTCAACGGGGGTCCAATTCTCAGTTCAGTGGTTTGCTGCTGGCATTCGCCTCTGTATTTGCTGTATTCTGGCTGTGTCTCTCAGGAGCGATCTACATCCGGCTCCTGTCAGTCTGCACTTCTTTGCTTCATCCATCTTGTCTAATTGGGTGGCTGTATATGTATGGGCCACATTTGGGGCAGGCTCTGAATGGGTGTTCCTTCTGTCTCTGTTTTAATCTTTGCCTCTCTCTTCCCTGCCAAGGGTATTCTTGTTCCCCTTCTAAAGAAGGATGAAGCATTCACATTTTGATTATCTGTCTTGAGTTTCATTTGTTCTAGGCATCTAGGGTAATTCAAGCATTTGGGCTAATAGCCACTTATCAATGAGTGCATACCATGTATGTCTTTCTGTGATTGGGTTAGCTCACTCAGGATGATATTTTCCAGTTCCAACCATTTGCCTATGAATTTCATAAAGTCATTGTTTTTGATAGCTGAGTAATATTCCATTGTGTAGATGTACCACATTTTCTGTATCCATTCCTCTGTTGAAGGGCATCTGGGTTCTTTCCGGCTTCTGGCTATTATAAATAAGGCTGCAATGAACATAGTGGAGCACGTGTCTTTTTTATATGTTGGGGCATCTTTTGGGTATATGCCCAAGAGTGGTATAGCTGGATCCTCAGGCAATTCAATGTTCAATTTTCTGAAGAACCTCCAGAGTGATTTCCAGAATGGTTGTACCAGTCTGCAATCCCACCAACAATGGAGGAGTGTTCCTCTTTCTCCGCATCCTCGCCAGCATCTGCTGTCACTTGAGTTTTTGATCTTAGCCATTCTCACTGGTGTGAGGTGAAATCTCAGGGTTGTTTTGATTTGCATATCCCTTATGACTAAAGATGTTGAACATTTCTTTAGGTGTTTCTCAGCCATTCGGCATTCCTCAGCTATGAATTCTTTGTTTAGCTCTGAACCCCATTTTTTAATAGGGTTATTTGTCTCCCTGCGGTCTAACTTCTTGAGTTCTTTGTATATTTTGGATATAAGGCCTCTATCTGTTGTAGGATTGGTAAAGATCTTTTCCCAATCTGTTGGTTGCCGTTTTGTCCTAACTACAGTGTCCTTTGCCTTACAGAAGCTTTGCAGTTTTATGAGATCCCATTTGTTGATTCTTGATCTTAGAGCATAAGTCATTGGTGTTTTGTTCAGGAATTTTTTTTCCAGGATCTTCTTGATGACTACCAAGGCCATCTCTTGCTTAGTGGACAAAGTTCCTGAAAAGGTATGTACAAGCACTCCTGGTTTTATCTCAGTGAAGTTAACTTTGACTTTCTACTAAACTCTCTAGGTCTCTTTGCCCTGTTTGCTTGCTAAACATTCACTTGCTGACATAACTTAACACTTTTCTACTGTCTCTCTGGCTAAAATCCTAAAGTCTATTACATATGCCTTTACCTGTATAAGCTTCTTATCCCCCTAAATGAGTCCATTTGAATCTTTTTTATTCTCTGGGGAGTATCGTTCCCCCCCGCCCAAGTGGGTCATTGTCCTTCCTCTTCTATGGAATTTGGGCCTTTTCTTCTGTTGTACATTCTAATTTAGGTCATCCCTTAGTCTAATTCCAGTTCCCAGTGGCTGTCCCTTGCAGGCCTGCAAACAGGATAGGCTCCTGCATAGCCATTTGTCGAGCCATTTGATCTGCTACATTATTGCCCCATGCCACTGAATCTCTTCCCTCCTGATGTCCTGGGCAATGAATAATACTCACATTTGCTGGCTTCATCCAGGCATCCAAAACATGGCAAGTGATAGGGACAGTCAGGGATGACCATTAAATAGTGGATTACCCATCCCTCACCAAGGTCCACAGTTCTTCAGGTAGTCCATAAGCTCGACTATCCTATATTCCTAAAGTGCACCTTGAGAGCTTGTGATGATATTCTATCAGGGGAGCACAGTTAGTCGTATACCCTTGACTGAAGACCTGTCCAGCTAACCAAAACCACAATCATCACAATACAACCCAAAGCAAACTCAAATTGTAATTGTCCAATGTCTGGGATCCACGTACATTCTTCTAGGCTCCTCCAAGGACTTAGATCACTTCTCCAGCTCTGCCCTTTGTAGCACGCACTTTGTCGTCTAGGTTCCAGATGCTTGTACTCCACTAGAATTGCTGCTGCTTTTGCTGGTCATCTAATGGTACTGGCACCTCCAAAATGCTGCTCTCATCTGCTGCAACTAGACTTCACCAATAGCCTTTCACAGGCTCTCTTCATGGTGCCAAGCCTCAACTTCTTGGCATCACCCCTCAGTCCTGGGCCATCATTTGTTACTGAGGCTGCACCTTAACACATGGCCTTCCGTGGCTTCTCACAATGCCAATCCTCAGCTGCTCTTTGTGCCTTCAAAACCAGTACCACCTGGGTGACTCTTTCACATTGCCAAGTCCAGCCACAGCACAAGGTACAACCTTGGCTGTCTCTGGAACAAAGCCTCTTTGTGCTCTCAGAAAACACTTCCCAGAAGATTTCGCATCAATGGTGCTGGTCTCTTCTTAATCACCACTAATTTCTTAGCTCCAGCTGACCAGCATCAATAGTCCCAGTAATGCAAAGGTTCTCTTTAGTAGTTCTGGTATTTTGTTTATCACAGCTGACTCTTAGCCTCAGCTAACCAAAATCACAGAATCTTCACTATCAAAACAGCAACAGCCCTGATAAGAGTCTTTCTAGGCTCCAGATGCCTGTTCTCTACTGCTGCTGCTGCTCTTCATGGTACTGGCATTCTCTAGCCTCACAACTCATTGGGTACGGTCATATCCTGATAGGGGAGACACTGGCTTTCATTCCAACCACAGTGGGAGGGATCCTCTCTGCCATCCCCATGCTACCAGTCTTCACCCAGGCTTTTGGAAATTCTTTTAGCAATTTGCTAATGTCTGGGGCTTCTTGTCCTCTAGTTTTGAGCCAATATCATGGCAGTGGGAGTACTCCACTTTACTTTGTGTCCTGTCTGAGTAAACTGAATGTGTGCCTTCAAATTTGTCCCAACAAAGGCACAGGACATTCAGGAATGACCAGAAAGGAATGGGATACCCACTCTTTTCCCAGGTCAATCGTTTGTGATGTGGTCCAAGGATATTATTGGCCCCACAACTGTGGTCTTTTAGTCTTTTAATTTTCCCAATGATTGTTTTAGGACGGATTACTCTGCTCTGGTATCCACCAGAAAGTCTACAGGGGTCCCTTCCACGTTTAGGGTTACCCTAGGTTTGGGGATGGGGTCCGAGCCCCATCTCCCCTAATCATAGAGGTCCACTGAAGAGGACAAATAGCATTCAGTCACACAGAAGGACAATCAAAAGATTAACAGACAAAAACAGAAGTGCTCACAAAAACAAAACACAGGTGGCCTCTGCGATATCATCACAAATCTGAACTGATTCAGACTGGAGCTTCTGTGAGCTCACCACAGACAGATGAAGGGGGTGGGGGGCAGATTCCACATCACTCCTCCTTCCCAAGAGGAGCAGATCAAAAATAATAATTAAGTCAAAGGTGCCCTCTGGAGGCCTGCTGACATCAAAGACTGGCCACTCCAAGGAGCAAAAAGTCTGCCATGGTCCTTTCTTAATCTTAACTGACAGGTTGTGTGCTCTAGCCCTAACTTCAGTCCAATGGTCTAAAGACCAACTCAGAGGAGTCTTCACAGTCTGTCCCATGGTCACAAATAACAAAAGACACAAACACAGAAAACAAAGAGACAAACTAACAGATCTAACTTCAGCCCAGTGGTCCAGGGTCAAACTCAGAGGGGTCATCACAGTCTGCCCCATCGTCAGAGTCTTACATAACACAAAACAGAGGCTTAAGGCACACAAAGACTAACAGATGCTGTCTCCACCTAGACAGGCAAGACCACTCTGGAAAAACAGAAGGCCGGAGGACATTTTGCTTCTCCAGTCCAGGAGAACTACTGTGTCTTCACCAGCACCCAGATGGCTGGGAGGGCAGGTCTTTTTTCCAACTTCAGGAGAATCACTGAATCCTCACCAGCAACCAGACAGGGATCTCCCAGGTGTCCATGAGGTCCCTACAGACCTCCCAACATATCTCCCAGGGAGACACAGTCAGTGAGCCCCTGGCATGTCTACCAATACTCACATCTTGCCTCTTCCAGAGATGCAGGTCTCTGTATCTACCTGAGACCATGAGCGACTGCAAAAACAGAATTTGGGAGGAAATACAGACCCAGAGTTCAGCTGCCACAGAAACACAAAGAAACAGACAGTATCTCACCTCCTAGAGGATCTCCGGAGACAAGGGTAGTTGCTGATCCCAGATGAGTCCCCAAATGAAATACCCCCAGAGAGGGGAGACCCTCACTCAAGTCTGGAGATGATGCAACCCCCCCAAAACTCAAGAGAGACCAATCTTGATGCAATCAACAAGAGTTTCTGGAACAAGCAGTTCTAGAACCTGCTTTTGGCTTCAACGTTGTCTAGGGGACACTTTTAAACTTTTTCCTTTCAAAACATGAAACACCCTGTTTCATCCCTCTCAACAAAATGTACAATTTTTGTATTTGTTTGGTCAGAATTTATTATTGATCTAAAAGGGTAGCATTATTCCAATGGTCTAATGAACCTTTAATGTGAACTTTTAATTCTCCTTTAGAGTATAAGAAAATTTTCAGTGTTATAATTTGCTACTGAATTTACCTAGAAAGTATAGACATTCAGATAGAAATTCACATAAATTACTTCTCATTTAGATGATAACTTAAATTCAATTGTTTTCACTTATCATATATAGCTAAATTTTATAATTTGTATTTTAAGCTGTTTTCTCATATTTTATTTAGTTATACTGATAAATTATGCCTTGTTTTATATGTTCTAGGGAGTTATATTATTCTGTTTCTGGAATTTGTATTCTTGTATTCACACAAAATTAAAGAGTATAGTAGTAGAACAATTATCTTATGTTTGGTGAAAAAAATTGTACTCTGGTGCTACTGAATAAAGCACAAAAACAGTATATGAAATAAGACACCACATTTGTGAATACTGGAAAATGAATAATATGTTGTACTGGCTAGTTTTGTGTGTCAACCTGACACAAGCTGGAGTTATCACAGAAAAAGGAAATGCCTTCATGAGATCCAGCTGTAAGGCATTTTCTCAATTAGTGATCAAGATGGGAGCACCCAGTCCAATATGGGTTCTGCCATCCCAGGGCTGGTGATCTTGGGTTCTATAAGAAAGCAAGCTGACCAATCCAGGGGAAGGAAGCAAGTAAGGAACATCCCTCCATGACCTCTGATCAGCTCTGACTTCCTGACCTGCTTGAGTTCCAGTTCTGACTTCTTTTGGTGATGAACAGCATGGAAGTAAACTGAATAACTCCTTTCCTCCCCAACTTGCTTCTTGGTCATGGTGTTTGTGGAGGAATAGGAACCCTGACTAAGACATATGTGTCTTTTACATTTATGACATGTTAGTTATGTATTGCTAATTCTTGAGAGGGAAACTAAGAACAATATATTGATTGATAAAAATGCATTTCTCATAAAGAAAGATCAACTACAAAGCTAATTCACTAATCCTAAATACCCCAGGAAATCAGGAGAAAACACCAACATGCTTCCTGTTTCACAGCAAGACTTCACAATCCCTGTAACAGTGATCTCACATGTGCTTAAATTACTATATTTCTATATTCAAAATGCAGAATTTATAGTAGTCAAGCTGTTTACTCATCAAGTTTGACTCAATATTTGAATTTTAAAACAATACTTTTCTATGATTTAATTTGTAATAAAATCAATTTTGTCAGTTTCTACAAGTTATACTCTCTTCCTTTTTTGTGGTTCTGTGAACATCTCAATCCAGTAATTAAATCATTTCCATCTTGAATTAGATGATGGCTTCTGTCTCACTATAATCTAGTATAAAAAACAACCTTATATTATTGATGTGGAACATTAAAATCTGTTGATACTTTTCATTATGCAGCACACAAAAAATCAGGACCAAGAAGCTGATTCACATGTTGCTATGAAGAATTCAATGGGAATTATATGTAGACTATCCCATACATCTGATACAAAATATGAAATAAAATTTTTGGAATTCTTTGATATTATTTTGCAAGAGTATATTATGACTAAAATGTACAGATCTAAGGTTGAAAGTGTGGTTGCTGATGCTGACAATAAAACTTGAACTAATATGTAGATAGCAGCTTTATTCATAATAGCCAGAAACTGGAAGGACCCCAGACATTTCTCAAACGAAGGATAGATACACAAAAGTGGGACATCTACACAATTTAAAATATTACTCAAACTTTAAAAAAATGAAATCACAAATTTTGCAGGCAAATGGATTGAACTAGAAAAGATCATCCTGAGTTAGGTAACCCAGATCCAGTCATACAAGCAGGCTATTTACTCACTTATAAGTGGATATTAGTCGTAAAGTACAGATTACCCATGCTACAAACACACATAAAACCAGCTAAATAACAAGAAAGGAACAAGAAGGTGTGCTTGGGTCTTACTGAGTAGGAGAAAGAGATTAAACATCTAGGTTGCATGAATAAGAGAGTAGGTGGAGATAGGTAGGAGGAAGATGGTAGAACAGAGTATTGGGAAAGACAACTGTATTTGGGGTGAATCTCTGGGAATGGCTAGAAACCTAGGACAATGGAAGTTCCCATGAAACTATGACAGTCAACCTAGCTAACTCTCTGGGGATATAGAGCCTGAACTGTTCATTGCCTGTACCCAAGAATGACTTCTGATGGAGGGATTGGGATCAATCAAGACATAAAATTTTAGATCCACAATTTGTCCCACCTAAACTGTGTGCAGTGGTGAAAGATTGAGCAGACATTGAGGGAAGGGACTACCAATGACTGGCCCACCTTGAGACCCAAGCTATAAGATGATATTGATAATGTTCTGTTATACTGGTAGAAGGAGCCTAGCATAAAGTTTATCAGAGAGGTTTCACCCAGTAACTGTAGAAAGCTGCTATAAAGGCACAGCCAAACATTGAATGTAGCTTCACAATCCTGTAGAAAAGGAACAGTAAGGACTGAGGGATCCAGAGGTGTCATAAATAAATACACTATACCCATAGAGGCTCTTAAAATTAAAACTGCCAAGCAGGGAGCACAAATCAAACCTCTGCTTATATACAATGGTGGTACAGCTAGGTCTTCATGTGGGAGGTCTGAAGCAGAAACTGAGTTTGTCAGTCTATATTGTTTGTTTTGGATGCATTTCTGTTAATTGGGATAACTTCTTTAACCTCAGTGGAAGATGTGTCTAGTCTTGCTGTGTGGCTGGATCAGGGGCAGTTTGAGGTCCATGGTGTCCTCCGTTTTTGTGGAGAGAAAGGGTCGAGGAGTAAGAAAGTAAGGTGAGGGAAGAGGATGAATGGGAAGCGGCAGTAGAACGCAAAAATTAATAAATAACAGTAAAAAATCAAAATATCGAAAAGATAAATGAATAAAAAAGAGTTTACAATTTTTATCATATCATAAAATAACAACTTTTTTCTCCATCTTTATTAAATTGGGTATTTCTTATTTACATTTCAATTGTTATTACCTTTTCCGGTCTCCAGGCCAACATGCCCCTATCCCCTCCTACTCCCCTTCTATATGGGTGTTCCCCTCCCCATCCTCCCCCGATTACTGCCCTCCCCCCGACAATCCTGATCACTGGGGAATTCAGTCTTGGCAGGAACAAGGGCTTCCCCTTCCACTTGTAAGCTTATTAGGCTATTCATTACTACCTATGCAGTAGGAGCCCAGGGTCAGTCCATGTATAGTCTTTGGGTAGTGGCTTAGTCCCTGAAAGCACTGGTTGGTTGGCATTGTTGTTCACATGGGGTCTCAAGCCCCTTCAGGCTCTTTTAGTCCTTTCTCTAATTCCTTCAACGGGGGTCCTGTTCTCAGGTCAGTGGTTTGCTGCTGGCATTCACCTATGTATTTGCCATATTCTGGCTGTGTCTCTCAGAAGAGATCTATATCCAGTTCCTGTCAGCCTGTACTTCTTTGTTTCATCCATCTTATCTAGTTTGGTGGCTTTATATATATGGGCAATATGTGGGGCAGGCTCTGAATGGGCGTGCCTTCAGCCTCTGTTCTAAACTTTGCGTACCTATTCCCTCCCAAGGGTATTCTTGTTCCTCTTTTAAAGAAGGTGTGAAATATTCGCATTTTTGGTCATCCTTTACTTTCATGTGTCCTGTGCATCTAGGGTAATTCAAGCGTTTGGACTGATATCCACTTATCAATGAGTGCATACCATGTGTGTTTTTCTGTGATTGGGTTTCCTCACTCAGGATGATATTTTCCAGTTCCATCCATTTGCTCATGAAGTTCATAAAGTCATTGTTGTTGATAGTGGAGTAGTATTCCATTTTATAGATGTACCACATTTTCTGTATCCATTCCTTTGTTGAAGGGCATCTGGGTTCTTTCCAGCTTCTGGCTATTATAAATAAGGCTGCTATCAGCAGAGAGGAGCATGTGCCTTTGTTATTTCTTGGAGCATCTTTTGGGTATATGCCCAAGAGAGGTATAACTGGGTAATCAGGTAGTGCAATGTCCAATTTTCTGAGAAACTTCCAGACTTATTTCCAGAATCATTGTACCAGTCTGCAATCCCACCAACAATGGAGGAGTGTTCCTTTTTCTCTACATCCTCACCAGCATCTGCTGTCGTTGGAGTTTGCTTTTAGCCATTCTGACTGGTGTGAGGTGGAATCTCAGGGTTGTTTTGATTTGCATTTCCCTTATGACTAAAGATGTTGAACATTTCTTTAGGAGCTTCTCAACCATTTGGTATTCTTCAGCTGTGAACTCTTTGTATAGCTGTGAACCCCTTTTGTAAATAGGGTTATTTGCCTCCCCGCAGTCTCACTTCTTTAGTTCTTCGTATATTTTATATATAAGCCCTCTATCAGTGGTAAGATTGGTAAAGATCTTTTCCCAATCTGTTAGTTGCCATTTTGCCCTAACAACAGTGTCCTTTGCCTTACAGAAGCTTTGCAATTTTATGAGAACCCATTTGTCGATTCTTGATTTTAGAGTATAAGCCATTGGTGTTTTGTTCAGAAAATTTTCTCCAGTGCCTATGTGTTTGAAATTCTTCCCCACTTTTTCTTCTATAGGTTTGAGTGTATCTGGTTTGATTTTCACTTGGACTTAAGCTTTGTACAGGATGAGAAGAATGGATCGATCTGCATTCTTCTATTTGCTGACCTCCAGTTGAACTAGCATCATTTGCTGAAAATGCTATCTTTCTTCCATTGGATAGTTTTGGCTCCTTTGTCAAATATCAGGTGACCATAAGTGTGTGGGTCCATTTCTGGGTCTTCAATTCTATTCCACTGGTCTATATGTCTGTCTTTGTACCAATAACATACAGGTTTTTTTTTTTTTTTTTTATCACTATTGCTCTGTAATACTGCTAGAGTTCAAAGATAGTGAATCCCCTGGAAGTCCTTTTATTGTTAAGGATAGTTTTATATATCCTGGGTTTTTTGTTAATCTAGAAGAGTTTGCAAATTGTTCTCTCTAACTCTCTGAAGAATTGGATTAGAATTTTGATGGGGATTGTATTGAATCTGTAGATCGCTTTTGGTAAAATGGCCATTTTTACTATATTAATCCTGCCAATCCATGAGCGTGGGCGATCTTTCCATCTTCTGGGATCTTCTTCAATTTCTTTCTTCAGAGGCTTGAAATTCTTATCATACAGATCTTTCACTTGCTTGGTTAAAGTTACACCGAGGTATTTTATATTATTTGGAACTAACATGCAGGGTGTTGTTTTCCTAATTTCTTTCTCGGCTAGATTCTCTTTTGTGTAGAGGAAGGCTACTGATTTATTTGAGCTAATTTTATACCCACCCACTTTGCTGAAGGTGTTTACCAGGTTTAGTAGTTCTCTGGTGGAACTTTTGAGATCACTTAAATATACAATCATATCATCTGCAAATAGTGATATTTTGGCTTCTTCCTTTCAATCTGTATCCCTTTGATCTCCTTTTGTTGTCTCATTGCTCTGGCTAGCACTTCAAGAACTATATTGAATAAGTAGGGAGAGAGTGGGCAGCCTTGTCTAGTCCCTGATTTTAGTGAGATTGCTTCAAGTTTCTCTCCATTTAGTTTAATATTAGCTACTGGTTTGCTGTGTATGGTTTTTACTATGTTTAGGTATGGGCCTTGCACTCCTATTTTTTCCAGGACTTTTATCATGAAGGGGTATTGAATTTTGTCAAATGCTTTCTCAGCATCTAATGAAATGATCATGTGGTTTTGTTCTTTCAGTTTGTATATATAGTGGATTACTTTGATGGTTTTCCATATGTTAAACAATCCTGGCAGACCTGGGATGAAGTCTACTTGATCATGATGTATGATTGTTTTGATGTGCTCTTGGATTTGGTTTGCAATAATTTTATTAAATATTTTGGTTGATATTTATAAAGAAAATTGGTCTGAAGTTCTTCTTTGTTGAGTCTTTCTGTGGTTTAGGTATAACCATAATTTTGGCTTCATAGAAGGAATTCAGTAGCGCTCCAAATATTTCAATTTTGTGGAACAGTTTGTATAGTATTGAGTTCTTCTATGAAGCTCTGACAGTATTCTGCACTGAACACATCTGGACCTGTGCTCTTTTTGGTTGGGAGACTTTAATGATTGCTTTTATTTCTTTAGGAGTTATGGGGTTCTTTAAATGGTTTATCTGTTCCTGATTTTAACTTTGGTACCTGGTGTCTGTCTAGGAAATTTACTCCAGATTTACTCCATTTACTCCAGACTTGCATGTTTTGTTGAATATACACTTTTGTAGTAGGATCTGATGATTTTCTGAATTTCCTCTGATTCCGTGGTATGTGTCCATTTTCATTTCTGATTTTGTTAATTTAGACACACACTCTGTGTCCTTTGGTTAGTCTGGATAAAGGTTTATCTATATTGTTGATTTTCTCAAAGAAACAGCTTTTGGTTCTGTTGATTCTTTGTGTAGTCCTTTTTGTTTCTACTTGGTTGTTTTCAGCTCTGAGTTTGATTATTTCCTGCCTTCTACTCCTCCTGGGTGTATTTGCTTCTTTTTGTTCTAGAGCTTTTAGGTGTGCTGACAAGCTGCTTATATATGCTCTCTCCTGTTTCTTTCTTTAGGCACTCAGAACTATGAGTTTTACTCTTAGCAGAACGTTTATTGTGTCCCATAAGTTTGGGTATGTTGTACCTTCATTTTATTAAACTCTAAGAAGTATTTAATTTCTTTATTTATTTCTTCTTTGACCAGGTTATCATTGAATGGAGCATTGTTCAACTTCCGTACATATGTGGGCGTTCTTCCTTTATTGTTATTGAAGACCAGCTTTAGCCCATGGTGATCTGATAGTACACATGGGATTATTTCTATCTTTCTGTATCTGTTGAGACCAGTTTTATGACTGATTATATGGTCATTTTTTGGAGAAAGTGCCATGATGTTGTGAGAAGAAGGTATATCCTTTTGTTTTAGGATAGAATATTTTATAAATATCTGTTAAGTCCATTTTATTCATACTTCTCTTAGTCTGTCTAGGTCTCTGTTTAATTTCTCTTTCCATGATCTCTCCATTGATGAGAGTGGGGTTTTGAAATCTCCTATTATTGTGTGAGGTTCAATGTGTGCTTTGAGCTTTAGTAAGGTTTCTTTTATGTATGTGTGTCCCCTTGTATTCGGAGCATAGATATTTAGAATTGAGAGTTCATCTTGGTGGATTTTTCCTTTGATGAATATGAAATGTCCTTCCTCATCTTTTTTGATGACATTTGGTTGAAAATTGATTTTATTTGATATTAGAATGGCTACTCCAGCTTGCTTCTTCTGACCATTTGCTTGGAAAGTGGTTTTCCAGCCTTTTACTCTGAGGTAGTGTTTGTCTTTGTCTCCGACGTGTGTTTTCTGTAGGCAGCACGATGCTGGGTCCTCATTGTATATCCAGTTTGTCAATCTGTGTCTTTTTATTGGGAAATTGAGTCCATTAATGTTGGAAGATATTAAGAAATATTGATTGCTGCTTCCTGTTATATTCGTGTTTGGATGTGAGATTGTGATTGTGTGCTTGTCTTCTTTTTGATTTATTGCAAAACCCTTAGTTTCTTGCATTTTCTAGGGTGTAGCTTGCCTCCTTGTATTGAATTTTACCATTTATTATCCTTTGTAGGGCTGAATTTGTACAAAGATAGTATGTAAACTTGGTTTTGTCACCAAGTATCTTACTTTCTCCATCTATGCTAATTGAGAGTTTCGATGGATACAGTAACCTGGGCTGGCATTTGTATTCTCTTAGGTTCTGCATGACATCTGTCCAGGATCTTCTGGCTTTCAAAGTCTCTGGGGAGAAGTCTGGTGTAATTCTGATAGGTCTGCCTTCATAGGTAAATTGACCTTTTTCCCTTTCTGCCTTTAATATTTTTTCTTTGTTTTGCTCATTTGTTGTTTTGACTATTATGTGACAGGAGGAGTTTCTTTTCTGGTCCAATCAATTTGGAGTTCTATAGGTTTCTTGTATATTTATGGGCATCTCTTTCTTTAGGGTAGAGAAGTTTTCTTCTATGATGTTGTTGAAGATATTTACTTGTCCTTTGAGTTGGGAGTCTTCATTCTCTTCTATACATATTTTCCTTAGCTCTGATCTTCTCATTGTGTCTTGGATTTCCTGTATGTTTTAGGCCAGTAGCTTTTTCTGTTTTACATTACCTTTTACAGTTGTCAATGATTTCTATGGAATCTTCTGCTCCTGAGATTCTCTCTTCTGTCTCTTGTATTCTGTTGGTGATGCTTGTGTCTGTGGTCCCTTGTTTCTTCCTTTGGTTTTCTATATCCAGTGTTGTATCCCTTTGTGCTTTCCTTATTGAGTCTATGTCCATTTTTAATTCCTTCACCTGTTTCATTGTGTTTTACTGTAATTCTTTCCAGTCTATAGGCTTCTACCTGTTTATTTGTGTTGTCCTGCATTTCTCTAAGGGAGTTCTTTATATCTTTTTTGAAGTCCTCCATCATCATGATCAAATGTGATTTTAAATCTAGATCTTGCTTTTCTGGTTGTTTGGATAGTCATTGTTTACTTTGGTAGGAGAATTGGGTTCTGATGATGCCATGTAGTCTTGGTTTCTGTTGCTTGGGTTGCTGTGCTTGCTGCTCACCATCAGGTTGTCTCTGGTGTTATCTTGTTCTGATATTTCTGACAGTGGTTAGACCGTCCTATAGGCCTGTGTGTCAGGAGTGCTGTAGACCTGTTTTCCTGTTTTCTTTCAGCCAATTATGGGAATAGAGTGTTCTTCTTTCAGGCGTGTAGTCTTTCCTGTCTACTGGTCTTCAGTTGTTCCTGTGGGTGTATGTCCTGAGTCCACCAGGCAGGTCACTTGGAGCAGAAAAGTTGGTCTTGCCTCTGGTGTTGGACCTGAAGTCGCTCCTTGTGTCTGAATTTCAGCTCTCTGTGAGTGAAGCAACCAGAAGGGCCTGCCTTGCCTTCTCCCTGTGAACAGGGAGCCCAGATGGTGCTAGGCTTTTTCCTCTAGATTCAGATATATGGGCAGAGTGTAGTCTCCTCTGTCTTCCCAGGCGTGTCTGCCCCTCTGAATGTCTAGCTCTCCCTCCCATGTGGTTTGGGTGCAGGGAGCTGTTTGACTGGGACCCTTCAGATCCTGGAGCAGTCGGGACGGCAGGGCTCCTGCAGGTTGAGTGCCCCTATCTTCCTGTATGCAGAGGCCCTATACAGTTCACTCTTGGGCCAGGGATGTGGGTAAGGGTGGGCTGTATTGGAGGTCTCTTCTACCCTGCACTCTCAGGAGTGCCTACAAGTCTGGGCATTGAGTTCTCTCTCCCATGGGGATTGGGAGAAGGGAGCTGTGGGCAAATAACAACTTTTAATACATGAATCACTTTATTTTTCTATGTTGCAAACATTTTTATTGTATATTTTATATATTTACATTTTAAATGATAAATCCTTTCCCAGTGCCCTCCTCTTGCATCCCCTATCCCCTACTTCTATAAGGATGCTTCCCCTTCCACCCACCTTGTCCCAGCTTACCACCGAGGCATTTCCCCACATTGGGGGAAATAAGCCTTCATTGGATGAATGCCCTCTCTCCCTACTGATGCCAGATAATGCCATTCTCTGCTACATATACAGCTTTAACCATTGGTCCCTCCAAGTGTACATTTTGTTTAGTAGTTTAGTCCCTAGGAGCGCTGGTGTCTAGTTGGCTGATGATCTTGTTCTTTTTTTTTATTAACTAGATATATTTCTTTACTTACATTTCAAATGTTATTCCCTTTCCCAGTTTCCTGTCCATAAGCCTCCATCCCCTCCCCACCCCCATAAGAGTATTCACAACATCCATGTCTCTTACTGCCCACCCACATATTTCCCTGCACTAGGGTTTCGAGCTTGGCAGGTTCAAGGGCTTCTGCTTCCACTGGTCCTCCAACAAGGCTATTCTCTGCTACATATGCAGTTGAAGACCTGGGTCAGTCCATGTATAGTCATTCTGTAGTGGTTTAGTGCTTGGAATCTCTGGTTGTTTGGCATTGTTGTTCTTATGGGTTTACAAGCTCTTTCAATTCTTTCAATCCTTCCTCTAATTCCCTCCAAGGTGTTCCTGTTTTCAGTTCAGTGGTTTGGGCTAGCATTGATCTCTGTGTTGGACATGCTCTGAATGTGTCTCTCAGGAGAGATCTGTATCTGGTACCTTTCAGAATGCATTTTTTAGCTTCATCAATCTTATCTAGTTTTGGTGGCTGTATTTATATGGGCCACATGTGTGGCAGGCTCTGAATGGCCTTTTCTTGAGTCTCTGCTCTAAACTTGCTTCCATATCCCCTCCTATGGATATTTTTCCCCCTATAAGAAGGAATGTGATCATCCGCATTTTGGTCATCCTTCTTGAGATTCCTTGCTCTTTGGATTGCATCTTAGGTAATTCAAGCTTATGGGCTAGTATCCACTTATCAGTGACTGCATACCAAGTGTGTTTTTCTGTGATTGGGTTACTCACTCAGGATGAGATTTTCTAGTTCCGTCCATTTGCCTATGAATTTCATGAAGTCATTTTTTTTGATATCTGAGTAGTACACCATTGTGTAGATTTACTGTACTTTTTGAATACATTCTTCTGTTGAAGGGGATCTGTGTTCTTTCCAACTTCTGCTTATTATAAATAGGGCTGCTATGAACATAGTGGAGCATGTATCTTTGTTGTATGTTGGAACATCTTTTGGGTATATGCCCAGGAGCAGTTGGCTGAGTCCTCAGGTAGTGCAATGTCCACTTTTTTGAAGAACCTCCAAACTGATTTCCAGAGTGATTGTACAAGTTTGCAATCCCAACAACAATGGAGGAGTGGTCTTCTTTCTCCAATCCTCACCAGCATCTGGTGTCACCTGAGTTTTTTATTTTAGCCATTCTGAATGAGGCAGAATCTTAGGGTTGTTTTGATTTCCATTTCCCTGATTACTAAGGATGTTGAACATTTCTTTAGGTGCTTTTTGACCATTGGATATTCCTCAGCTGAGAATATTTTGTTTAACTCTGTACCACATTCTTTAATAGGGTTATTTGACTCTCTGGAGTCTAACTTTGAGTTATTTGTATATTTTGGATATAAGACATCTATCAGACGTAAAGACCTTTTCCCAGTCTGTTGTTTTCCACTTTGTCCTATTGATAGTGCCTTTTGCCTTACAGAAGCTGTGTAGTTTTATAAGATCCCATTTGTCAATTCTTGATCTTAGAGCATAAGCCACTGGTGTTTTGTTCAGGAAATTTTCTCCAGTACCCATGTGTTTGAAACTCTTCCCCACTTTTTCTTCTATTAGTTTGAGTTTATCTGGTTTGATGTGGAGTTCTGTGATCCACTTGAACTTAAGCTTTGTACAGGGTGATAATAATAAATCGATTTGCATCCTTCTATATGCTGACCTCCAGTTGAACCAGGACCATTTGTTGAAAATGCTATCTTTCTTCCATCGGGTGACTTTAGCTCCTTTGTCAAAGATCAAGTGATCATAGGTGTGTGGGTTCATTTCTGGGTCCTCAGTTCTGTTCCACTGATCTATCTGCCTATCTCTGTACCAATACCACACCGTTTTTATGATTGTTGCTCTGTAATACTGCTTGAAGTCAGGGATAGTGATTTGCCCCAGAAGTTCTTTTATTGTTGAGTATACTTTTTTCTATCCTGTGTTTTTTGTTATTCCAAATGAATTTGCAAATTGTTCTTTCTGTCTGTATAAAGAATTGAGTAGGAAATGTGATGGGGATTGCATTGAATCTGTAGATTGCTTTTGGCAAAATGGCCATCTTTACTGTATTAATCCTGCCAATCCATGATCATGGGAGATCTTTCCATCTTCTGAGATCTTCCTCAATTACTTTCTTCATACATTTGAAGTTCTTCATACAGATCTTTCCCTTGCTTGGTTAAAGTCAAACCAAGATATTTTATATTATTTGGGACTATTGTGAAGGGTGTCATTCCCCAAATTTCTTTCTTAGTCTGTTTATCCTTTGAGTAGAGGAAGGTTACTTATTTGGTTGAGTAAGTTTACCCCCCAAGACTTTGTTTTTCAGGTTAAGTAGTTCTCTGGTTGAACTTATGGGGTCATATAAGTATACTATCATATCATCTGCAAATAGTGATATTTTGATTTCTTCCCTTTCAATCTGTATCCCTTTGACCTCCTTTCATTTTCACATTGCTCTTACTAGGACTTAATGTGATATATTGAATAAGAAGGGAGAGTGGGCAGCCTTGTGTAGTCCCTGATTTTAGTGGAATTGCTTTAAGTTTCCATTTTGTTAAATGTTACCTATAGGTTTGCTGTATATTGCTTTTACTATGTTTAGGTGTGGGCCTTGAATTCCTCTTCTTTCAACGTCTTTTATCATGAACTGGTGTTGAATTTTGTCAAGTGCTTTCTTTCTTTTTTTTTTTCTTTTCTTTTCTTTTTTTCAGAGCTGGGGACCAAACCCAGGGCCTTGCGCTACCACTGAGCTAAATCCCAACCCGTCAAGTGCTTTCTTAGCATTTAATGAAATGATCATGTGGTTCTTATATTTGAGTTTGTTTACATATTGGTTTATATTGATGGATATCTCTATATTAAACCATCCCTGTGTTACTGAGATGAAGCCTACTTGATCATGATGTATGATCATTTTGATGTGTTCTTGGATTCAGTTTGCCAGAATTTTTTTGCGTATTTTTGCGTCAATATTCATAAGAGAAATTGGTCTGAAGTTCTCTTTCTTTGTTGGGTCTCTGTGTGGTTTAGGTATAAGAGTAATTGTGGCTTTATAGAATGAATTTGGTGCTGCTCTGTCTGTTTCTATTTTGTGGAATAGTTTGGACAGTATTGGTATGAGCTCTTCTATGAAGGTCTGATAGATTTCTGCAATAAACCCATCTGCTCCTGTGCTCTTTTTGTTTGAGAGACTTTTAATAACTGCATCTATTTCTTTAGGAGTTACAGGGTTGTTTAGATGGTTTATTTTTTCCTGACTTAACTTTGGTACCTGATATCTGTCTAGAAAATTGTCCATTTCCTTCAGAGTTTCCAGATTTGTTGAACATAGTCTTTTGTAATATGATCTGATGATTTTTTTTTATTTCTTTAGATTCTGTTGTTATGTCTCCTTTTCATTTCTGATTTTGTTAATTTGAATAAACTCTCTGTGACTTCTGGTTAGTTTGGCTAAGAGCTTATTTATCTTGTTGATTTTCTCAAAGTACCAGCTCCTGGTTTAGTTGATTCTTTTTATAGTCCTTTTTATTTCTACTTGGTTGATTACAGCTCTGTGTTTGATTATTTCCTGCCTTCTACTCCTCTTGGGTTTATTTATATGTTGTTGTTCTAGAGCTTTTAGGTGTGCTATCAAGCTGCTGACATATGCTCTCTCCTGTTTCTTTTTGCAGGCACTCAGAGCTATGAGTTTTCCTCTTATCACTACTTTCATTGTGTCCCATACGTTTGGGTATGTTGTATCTTCCTTTTCAGTAAATTCTAAAAGGTCTTTAATTTCTTTATTCATTTTTTCCTTGACTAAGTTGTAATTGAGTAGAGCATTGTTCAACTTCCATGTATATGTGGGCTTTCTGTCATTATTTTTGTTATTGAAGACCAATCTTACTGTGTGGTGATATGATAGGATGCATGGGATAATTTCTATCTTCCTGTATCTGTTGAGGCCTGTTTTGTGATGATTATGTGATCAGTTTTGAAGAAGGTACCAATATTTGCTGAGAAGAAGGTATATCTTTTGTTTTAGGATGGAGAGTTCTATAAAAATCTGTTAAATCCATATGGTTCGTAACTTCTGTTAGTTTCTCTATGTCGTTGTTTAATTTCTGTTTCCATGATCTGTCCATTGATGAGAGTAAGGTCTTTAAATCTTCTACTATTTTTGTGTGAGGTTCAATGCGTGCTCTGAGCTTTAGTAATGTTTCTTATATGAATGTAGGTGCCCTTTCATTTGGAGCATCGATATTTAAGATTGAGAGTTCATCTTAGTTGATTTTTTTTTGATGGATATGAAGTGTCCTTCCCTATCTTTTTTAATGACTTTTGGATTAAAGTTGATTTTATTCAATATTAGAATGGATACTCCAGCTTGTTTCTTATAGCCATATGCTTGGAAAGTTATTTTCCAGCCATTTACCCTGAGGAAGTATCTGTCTTTGTCTCTGAGGTTTGTTTCCTGCATGGAGCACAATATTGAGTCCTCTTTATAGTCCATTGATGTCGAGAGATATTATGGAATAGTGACAGTTGCTTCCTGTTATTTTCGTTATTATAAGTGGAATTATGTTTGTGTGTCTCTCTCTTGGTTTCATTGTGAGGAAATTATATTCTTCGTTTTGTATGGTGTAGTTTTTCTCCTTGTGTTGGCCTTTTCCATCTATATCCTTTGAAGGGCTGGATTTGCGGAAAGATAATATGTAAATTTAGTTTGCCATGGAATATCTTGGTTTCTCCATCTGTGTTAATTGAATTTTGCTGGATACATTAACTTGTACTGGCATTTGTGTTCTCTTAGGGTCTGTATAACATCTGTCCAGGATCTTGTGGCTTTCACAGTCTCTGTTGAGAAGTCTTGTGTAATTTTTATAGGTCTGCCTTTATATGTCACTTGACATTTTTTCCTTGGTGCTTTTACTATTCTTTCCTGTTTTGTGCATTTGGTGTTTTAACTATTCTGTGATGGAATGAACTTCTCTTCTGCTCTAATTTATTTGGTGTTCTGTAGGCTTCTTTTATGTTTATGGGCATCTCTTTCTTCAGGTTAGGGAAGTTTTCTTCTATAATTTTGTTGAATATATTTACTGGCCCTTTAATTTGGGAGTCTTCACTCTCTTCTATACCTATTATCCTTCGGTTTGATCTTCTTACTGTGTCCTGGATTTCCTGGATGTTTTGTGCTAGGAGTCTTTTGCATTTTTCATTATCTTTGACACTTGTGTCAATGTTTTCTATGGTATCTTCTGCCCCTGATATTCTCTCTTGTACCTCTTGTATTCTGTTGGTCATGCTTGTTTATCTATGACTCCTTGTCTCTTCCTTAAGTTTTCTATATCCAGGGTTGTCTCTCTTTGTGTTTTATTTATTGCTTCTGTTTCCATTTTTAAAACCTGCCCAGTTTTGTTTAATTCCTTCACCTGTAGTTTGTTTTTTTTTTACCTGTAATTCTTTCAGGGATCTTTGTGTTTCCTCTCTAAGGGTTTCTACTTCTTTATTTGTGTTTCCTTACATTTCTTTAAGGGAGTTCTTTAGGTCCTTCTTTAAGCCCTCCATCATTATCAAAACAATGTGTTTTTAAATCTAAATCTTGCATTTCTAATGTGTTTGGATATCCAGTACTTTCTTTGGTGGGCGATCTGGGCTCTGATGATGCCAAGTATTCTTGTTTTCTGTTGCTTAGGTTACTGAGCTTGCCTCTAGCAATTGGGTTGTTTCTGGTGTTTGCTTGTCTTGCGGTTTCTGAGAGTGAATTGAACCTGCTGTAGTCCTCTGCATCAGCACTCCTTTAGAATTATTTTCCTCTTTTCTTTCCGCCTTTTCTGAGACAAGGTGCTCTGATTTCAGGTCTATAGGTGCTCCTGGAGACTATCTTCCAGCTCTAGGTGCAGGCAGGAATCAAAGGGTCCTGCCTCTGATTGCTCCTAGGTCCTTGCACCCATGGGGCATGGTTGGCACTAGGTGATTCCTTCTTGGGCCTTGACTGTGTACAGAAGGTAGTCTCCTCTGACTTCTCAGGAGTGTTCACACTTCTGAGGGTCCAGCTCTCTTCCCCATGGGATTTTGGTGCAGGGTTCAGTTAGTTCCTGGGCACAGACCAATACTGCAGGTACCGACGGCTGACTGTTCCTACATTCCTGTGTCCAGAGGCACTGTGCAGTTTCCCCTTGGACCGTGGATGTGGGCAGACGTGTGCAGAAGTGGCAGTCTGTCCTGCAGTCTCAGGATGTCTGCATATCTGTGTGTTCAGCTCTCTTCCCCCATGGGATTTGGGTGCAGGAAGCTGTGGGATGGGATAAGTTCACTTCTGTATTGTTGTTCTTTTTATGGGAATGCAAACACTTTCAGCTCATTCAGTCTTTTATCAAACCACTCCATTGAGGTGGAGTCAATCAAATGGTTAGCTTCAAGCATCCTCATCTGTATCAGTAAGTCTCTGGCAGAGCCTCTCAGGAGACATCCACATCAGACTCCTGTCAGCCAGCACTTCTTAGTATCAGCAATAATGACTAGGTATGGTGCCCACACATGGAATTGATACTCAGGTAGGGCAGTCTCTGGATGGCCTTTCCTTCAGTCACTGATCCACACTTTGTCCCTGTATCATCTTCTGTGTGTATTTTGTTCCCACATCTGAGAAGGAATGAAGTATCCATCTTCCTTCTTCTTGAGTTCCATATGGTCTATGAATTGTATCTTGGGTATTCTCAGTGCTGAGGCTAATATCCTCTTATCAGTGAGTGCCTACCATGTGTGTTCTTTTATGACTGTGTGGCTCACTCAGGAATATATTTTCTAGTGCCATCCATTTGCCTAAGAATTTCATGAAGTCATCGTATTTAACAGTTGAGATGTAGATCTCTCCTGAAAGACAGAGCCAGAATACAGCAAATACATAGGCGAATGCCATCATTAAACCACTGAACTGAGAACGGGACCCCCGTTGAAGGAATAAGTAAAAGGACTGAAAGAGCTTGAAGGGGCTTGAGATCCCATATGAACAACCATGCCAACCAACCAGAGCTTCCAGGGACTAAGCCACTACCCAAAGACTATACATGTACTGACCCTGGGCTCCAACCTCATAGGTAGCAGTGAATAGCCTAGTAAGAGCACCAGTGAAAGGGGAATCCCTTGGTCCTGCCAAGACTGTACCCCCAGTGAACGTGATTGTTGTGGGGAGGGTGGTAATGGGGGGACAATGGGGAGGGGAACACCCATAGAGAAGGAGAGTGGGAGGGGTTGGGGGGATGTTGACCAGGAAACCGGGAAAGGGAATAACAATTGAAGTGTAAATAAGAAATACCCAAGTTAATAAAGATGGAGAAAAAAAACAAACAGCTGGGTACTTTCTTGTGTAAATACACCATATTTTCTTTATTCATTCATCTGTTCAAGGACATCTTGTTTCTTTCCAGCTTCTGGCTATTATAAATAATGCTGCTATGAACATTGGGGAGCATATGTCCTTGTTATATATTGGTGCATTTTTTGGTACATGTTCAGGACTGGTAAAGTAGGTTCCTCAGGTAACACTATGTCCAATTTCCTGAGGAACAGCCAGAGTGATTTCCAGAGTGGTTGTACCTGATTGCAATTCCACCAACAATGGCAAAATGTTCCTCTTTCTACACATCCTAGCCATCATCGATTCTCACCTGACTGATTTTGAGGTGGAATTTCAGGGTTGTTTTGATTTGCATTTCCCTGATGACTAAAGATGTTGAACATTTCTTCAGGTGCTTCTCAGCCATTCAGGATATCTAACTTGAGATTTCTTCATCCTTGTACCCATTTTTAATATGGTTATTTGGTTATCTGGAATATAACTTCTTGAGTTAGCAGTATATATTAGATTTTAGCCCTTTATCAGATGTAGGATTGGTAAAGATATTTCCCCAACTTGTTTGTTGACGTTTTTTTCCTATTCACAGTGTCCTTTTCTTTACAAAGCTTTGCAATTTTATGAAGTCCCATTTGTTGATTCATAATTTTAGAGCATAAACCTCAGTTCGGGAAATTTTCCCCTACACCTATGTGTTCCAGTTTCTTCCACATTTTCTTTTCTAATAGGTTTTCATTAGTGGTCCTTGATTAACCTGGACTTGAGCTTTGAACAAGGAGATAGGAATGGATTAATTTGCATTCTTTTATATGTTGGCCTCCAGTTGAACTAGCCCCATTTGTTGAAAATACTGTCTCTTTTCTTACTGGATAGATTTAGCTTCTTTGTCAAAGATCAAGTGTACGTGTTCATTTCTGGGTCTTCAATTCTATTCCATTGACCTACCTGCCTATCTCTGTACCAAGACCATGCAGTTTTTTATCACTATTGCTCTGTAATACAGCTTGAGGTCAGGGATGGTGATTCCTCCAGAAGTTCATTTATTGTCAGAATATTTTTCACTATCCTTGTTTTTCTTTTTTGCTGTTGTTCTAAATATATTTGAAAATTTCTCTTTCTAACTCTCTGTAAAATTATGTTGGAATTTTGATTGCATTGAATCTGTAGATTGATTTCATCTAGATGGCCACTTTTACTATTCTCCATTGAGCACAGGTGGTCTTTCCATCATCAGAGACCTTTAATTTCTTTCTTCTGTGACTTGACTTTGTTGTAATACAGATGTATCACTTGCTTGGTTAGAGTCACACCAAGGTATTTTATATTATTTGTGACTATTGTAAAGGATTCCGTTTCCATAATGTCTTTCTCAGACTGTTTATCTTTTGAATAGAGAAAGGTACTGATATCTTTGAGTTAATTTTATATTCTGCCACTTTGCTGAAGTTGTTTATGAGGTTTTTGGAGATATCTGGTGAAATTTTGGGGGATTACTTATGTGTATTATCAAATCGGCAAATAGTGATATTTTGACTTCTTCCTTTCTAATTTGTATGCCTTTGACCTCTTTTTGTTGTTTGATGACTCTCGCTAGGACTTTAAGTACTATATTGAATAGGTAGGGAGAGGTTGAGCAGCTTTGTCTGATCTCTGATTTTTGTGGGATTGCTTCAAGTTTCTCTCCATTTAGTTTGATGTTGACTACTGGCTTGCTGTATATTTCCTTTACTATGATTCAGTATTCCTGATCTTTCCAGGACTTTTATAATGAACCAGTGCTGAACATTGTCAAATGCTTTCTTATCATCTAATGAGGTGATCTCGTGGTCTTTTCCTTTGAGTTTGTTTACATAGTGGATTACATTGATGGGTTTAGATATATTGAACCATCCCTGCATCCCTTAAAAGAAGACTATTTGATCATATTGAATGATCCTTTTGATGGGTTTTTGGAATTGGTTTGCGAGAATTGTATTGAGTATTTTTGCATTTATATTCATGAAGGAATTTCATCTGAAGTTCTCTTTCTTGTAAGGTATATTTAGGTATTTAGGTATATGCAGAACTGTGCCTGCAAAGAACAAATTAGGTAATGTTCTTTCTGTTTCTATTTTGTGGAATAGTTTGAAGAGTATTGGTATCAGGGCTTTTTGAAGATCTGATAGAATTTCATACTAAACGCATCTGGTCTGGGGCTTTTTTTTGGTTGGGACACTTTTAATGTCTTTTAATTTCCTTTAGGGGTTATGGGCCAGTTTAGATGGTTTATCTAATCCTGATTTAACTTTGGTACCAGAAATTTGTCTAGAATATGGAGATCCATCCCATCTGCAGCCACCAAACCCAGTCACAATTCTTGATGCAAAGAATGGCTTGCTAACAGGAGCCTAGTATGGATGTCTTCTGAGAGACTCAGCCAGAGCCTTATTCATACAAATGAGGATGCTTGTAGCTAAACATCAGACTGAGAATGAAGATTCCAATGAATTTTTTTTCCAGAATTTTACTCTGAGGTAGTATCTGTCACTGAGGTGTGTTTCCTGTGTGTAGCAAAACAGTGGGTCCTGTTTTCTTATCCAGTTCGTTAGCCTATGTCTTTTTATTAGGGAATTGAATCCCTTGATGTGAAAAGATACTAAGGAATAGCGATTGTTGTTCCCTGTCATTTTTCTTGTTAGAAGTGGGATTATGTTTGTGTACCTATCTTCTTTTGGGTTTGTGGAAAGAAGATTAATTTCTTGCTTTTTCTAGGGTGTAGTTTTCCTCCTTGTGTTGGAATTTTCTATATATTATCTTTTGTAGGGCTGCCTTTTTAGGAAGATGATGTGAAAATTTGATTTTGTCATGGAATATCTGTTGTAATTTAGAGTTTTGCTGGATACAGTAACCTAGTCTGGCATTAGTGTTCTCTTATGGTCAGTATGGTCAGTATGAGATCTTCCCAGGATCTTTTAGCTTTCATAGCCTCTGTTGAGAAATTTGGTAGAATTCTGATAGGTCTGTCTGTATATGTTACTTGACCTTTTGCTCTTACTACTTTTATTACTCTTTCTTTGTTTTATGAATATGGTGTTTTACCTATTATGGGACAGAAGAATTTCTTTTCTGGTCTATTCTGTTAGAGTTCTGTAGGCTTCTTTTATGTTCATGGGCCTATCTTTCTTTAGGTTAGGGAAGTTTTCTTCTATGATTTTGTTGAAGATATTTACTGGTGCCTAAAGTTAGGAATCATTGCTCTCTTCTATACCTATTATCCTTAGGTTTGGTTTTCTCATTGTGTCCTGGGTTTCTTGGATGTTTTGGGTTAGGAGTTTTTTGCATTTTGCATTTTCTTTGACTATTGTGTCAATATTTTCTATGGTTTCTTCTGCCCCTGACATTCTATCTTCAATCTCTTATATGTTGTTGATGATCCTTTTACCTATGACTCCTGATCTCTTTCCTAGTTTTTCTATCTCCAGGGTTGTCTCCCTTTGTGATTTCTTTATTGCTTCTATTTCTATTTTGAGATCCTGGATAGGTTTGTTTAATTCCTTCGCCTGTCTATTTATGTTTTCTGTATTTCTTTAAGGGCCTCATATGTTTCCTTTTTATGGGTTTCTATCTGTTTAGTTGTCTTGTCCTTCATATCTTTAGGGAGTTATTTATAATCCCTATTAAAGTCCTCTAACATCATCATAAGATATTATTTTAATTCAGAATCTTGCTTTTCCGGTGTGTTCGTATATCTAGTACCTGTTGTGGTAGGAGAACTGGTTTCTTTTTTCTTTTTTTTTTTCTGTTTTTCTTTTATTTTTTTTTAATTTATATTTCAAATTTTCAAATGTTATCCCCGTTCCAAGTTTCCTATCTATAAACCCCCATCCCATCCCCCTTTCCCCTGCTTCTATGAGAGTGTTCCCCCTCTCCAACAACCCACCACTGCCTGCCTCCCTGCCCTTCACCCTAGGAGGTGGAGGCTGGGGGTTGGGAGGTTCGAACCTTGGTGGAACCAAGGGAATCTCCTCACATTGGTGCCCAACAAGTCTATTCTCTGCAACATGTGCAGCTGGAGCCATGGGCCTTTCCATGAGTACACTTTGGATGGTTGTTTAGTCTGTGGGAGTTCTGGCTGGTTAGCATGGCAGTTCTTATGAGGCTGCAAACACATTCAGCTTCTTCAATCCTTTCTCTAATTCCCCCAATGTGGACCCTGTTCTCAATTCAATGGTTTACTACTAGCATTTGCCTCTGTATTTGTCATGCTGTAGCATAGCCTCTCAGGAGACAACTATATCAGGCTCCTGTCGGCATGAACTTCTTGGCATCAGCAATATTGTTTAGGTTTGGTGGCTGTAAAGTTCAGAGCAGACACCGAAGGAAAGGCCATCCAGAGAACTGGTTTCTGAAGATGCCATGTGACCTTGGTTTCTGTTGCTTAGGTTCTTGCACTTGCCTCTAGCCATTTCATTATATCTGGTGTTATCTGGTCTTGCTGTTGCTGACAGTTGCTTTAACTAACTGTAAGTCTTGAGCTTGCCTCACACCATTTTTTTTTTTTTTTTGGTGTTAAGTAGTGTTTTTGTCTCTGACTGGAGCTTGATTATCTCTAGTCCTGTGAGCCTGTGATCTTAGGATTGAGAACACTCCTGGGAGAGCTGCTTTCTCAGGTCAGGATTTGAATTTGGAGGGCTGTGGGACAGTCTTAGCTCTGGTCCAGATGGAGACTGGAATGTTCCTGTCACAGACTGCTCTGTGGTTCCTGAGCCCTGTGAGCTCCTGCAGGGTCACTCTTTGGACAGTTGTTAGAGTGAAAGTGGTGAGCTGTGGGCTTAGGAGTGAGTGCACTCCTGGGAGACCAGTCCTCTCTAGGCAGGATTTGGGTATGGAGAGTTGTGGCATTTTATAATTCTTATTTCAGTTTTTTTCCCCCCTGCTGTTCGTAGGTGTGATTAAACAGTTTTATTCTTGTCAACTATTTTTCTTAGGAGAGCAACGAAGTTGAATGTGAGATGGAGAGTGAAGCTTCCTGCTTTGAACTTTGTCATTAATCTCACTGCCCCCTTTGTTCACAAGAGTTGGAACACTGCTGTTCTCTCCATACCCATCAGCTGACTCTTGCAAATCTCATTGGACCCTCATATGCTGTGTTCTTTTATCTCATCCTGTTTTCAGTGCAGCGTTAAAATCACAAAGACCATCTGAAACAAATTTCTTTTTAATATCACCAAAAGAAATTCTTTACTACTATTTATAAACATTTAATATTTTTATTGGTTTGAGATATTTCCAATAAAAAGTTTTATACAATTTGTATAAAAACCCTACAATATGTAAGTGAAGATTTATAGGTTTTTCTAGAAAATTATATGAAAATAGCCAAATACAGTAAATTAGTTCCTCAAAATCTCACTTGCCTGCACAATATTTTGGATTGTTTGCAAATTTTTACTATAGACTTACTAGAATTTTAATATTTAATATGTATAGAGTTTATATTATATATTGCCTCATATATTGGACAAGCCCAAAATATTCATTCATTTCTTTATTTTCAAATATTCAGTCTACAGCTAAATAAAATTTTCATTTATAGGTATCTAGCCACAACAGTTAGATGCACAAATTATTATAAATTTTATATCCTTTTAAATACTTAACATCTATTTTTCAGTAAATTTTTATATTTTCGTTTGAAGAATTAGCTTATATTTTTATTTTTAATATTCTGACACTTTAAAATTTATATCTTCAGTGGCTCATTATAAATAGTAAGATAAATCTGTACTATTTATATTTAATGTTTTCTTCTATGTTTCATAGTTTGCATTTTTATTTTATTACTGGAATTTGAAATTGGAAATTATTTTTACTTCACATTTTTTATTATCTTCAAGAATTTTAATCTTACAATAAACAACAATCGCCATTTCTCAATCTCAATCTATAATTTTTATAACATACCATTTTAGAATGAAGACATATAGAATCATGAATTTATTCATATTAATCATAGTCTCAGAATATCTGAAATAATAGAAAAAATTTGGGTTCAACCTTGAGTACAACTCTCTCCCTACCTATGCAATATAGTACTCGAAGTCCTAGCAAGAGCAATTAAACAACAAAAAGAGGTCAAAGGCTTACAAACTGGAAATGAAGAAGTCAAAATACCACTATTCACAGATGATATGATAGTATATTTAAGCAACCCCCCAAAATTCCACCACAGAACTCCTAAACTGAATGAACAACTTGAGCAAAGTGGCTGGACATAAAATTAGCTCAAATTAGTAGCCTTCTTCTCCTCAAAGGATAAACAGGCTGATAAAGAAATTAGGTAAACAACAATCTTCACAATAGTCACAAAAAATATAAAATCCCTTAGTGTGACTGTAACCAAACAAGTGAAATATTTGTATGACAAGAACTTCAAGTCTCTGACAAAAGAAATTGAAGGTCTCAGAAGATGGACAGATCTCACATGCTCATAGATTGGCAGGATTAATATAGTAAAAATGGCCATTTGCCAAAAGCAATCTACAGATTCAATGCAATCCTCATCAAAATTCCCACTCAATTCTTCACAGTTTAGAAGGAGCAATTTTCAAATTCATTTGGAATAACAAATACCCAGGATAGCAAAAACCACACTCAACAATAAAACAACTTCTTAGGGAATCACAATCCCTGACTTCAAGCTGTATTACAGAGCAATAGTGATTAAAAACTGTAGGATATTGCTACAGATACAGGCAGGTAGATCAGTGGAATAGAACTGAAGACCCAGAAATGAACTCACACAGTTATGGTCACATAATCTTTGACAAAGAAGCTAAAACCATCCAATGGAAAAAAGACAGCATTTTCAACAAATATTCCAGATTCATCTAATGGTCACCATGTTGAAAAAATGCAAATAGATCCTTTCTTATGACCATGTACAAAGCTCAAGTCCAAGGGGATCAAAACCAGATACACTCAAACTAATAGAAGAGAAAATGGGGAAGAGCCTGAACACATTGACACAGGAGAAAATTTCCTGAACAGAAAATCAAAGGCATATGCTCTAAGTTGAAGAATCAATAAATGAGACCTCATAAAATTGCAAAGCTGCTATAAGGCAAAGGGCATTGTCACTAGGCCAAAAAGCAACAAACAGGTGGGAAAAAAATCTTTACCAATCTTACATTTGATAGAGGACTAATATCTAATATATACAAAGAACTCAAGAATTTAGACTCTAATCAAATAAACCTATTAAAAATGTGGGACAGAACTAAACAGAATTCTTAACTGAAAAATATCGAATAGACAAGAAGCACCCAAAGAATTGTTCAACATCCTTAGTCATCAGGGAAATGCAAATCAAAACAACCCTGAGATTCAACCTCACACCAGTCAGAACGGCTAAGATCTAAAACTCAGGTGACAGCAAATGCTGTCGAGTATGCAGAGAAAGAACATTCCTCCATTATTGATGCAATTGCAACAATGTACAGCCACTCTGGAAATCATTCTGGCAGTTCCTTAGGAAATTGGACATAGTATTACGTGAGGACCCAGCTATACCACAACTGGGCATATATCCAAAGATGTTCCAATATATAACAAGGACACATCCTCCAGTATATACATAGAAATCTTATTTATAATAGCTACAAGCTGGATAGAACCCAGATGTACTAAAACAGAAAATGTACATTTACACACTGGAGTACTTCACAGCTATTAAAACAATGACTTCATGGCATTTTTAGGCAAATTGGTAGAAGTAGAAACTATCATCCTTGTGTGAGGTACCCAGGCACAAAAGAACATACATGGTATGCATTCTCTTTTAAGTGGATGTTAGCCCAAAACCTGGGAATACCAAAGAAATAATTCATAAATCATATGAAGGCCAAGAAGAAAAAAGACCAAAGAATGGATGCTTCAGTTCTTTTTAGAAGGGGGAAAATAGAGAGACAAAGTATGGAGTAGAAAATAAGGAAAAGGTCATCCAGAGACAGCCCCACCCATGATCCATCCCAAATACTGTCACCGAATAGAGGCAAGAAATCCATGCTGACAGGAGCCTGATACAGCTGTCTCCTGAAAGGCTGTGTCAGAGGCTAACAAATGCAGATATTATCAACCAACCATTGGACTAAATTTGGGGTCCTCAATGGAGGAGTAAGAAAGAGGACTGAAGGAGCTAAAGGGGTTTTCAACCCCATAGGAAGAACAAAAATATCAACCAACCACACCCACCATACCTATCAGAGACTAAACCACCAACCAAAGAGTACATATGGAGGGACCTGTGGCTCCAGGACATATGTAAGAGAGAATGGCCTTATCTGGTATCAATGAGAGGAGAGGCCCTTGGCCCTGTGAAGGCTCAATTCTGCAGTGCAGCATAATGCCAGTGTGGGGAGATGGGAGGGAGTGAATGGGTGGGTAGGGGAACACTATCATGGAGGCTGGGACACAGGGAAAGATATAGGGGGATTCCAGAGGGAAAATAGGTAAAGAGGATAATGTTTGAAATGTAAGTAAAAAAAAAATTCAAAAAAAAAAAAAAAAAAAGGCCTTCAGAAGAACTTTTCTTTAAGAATGTAATCCACAGGGAGCATAAATGTCATGTAACTAGATTTACTATTTCACAGTATAAATCATTTTAAAATTCAATTTTTCCTGATTCTAGAATTTTTGTAAAAGTGATCAGTTTGTTAAAATAATGTTGTCTTGTCTTTTCCACTATTACAAAAGATACAAGGAAAGGCATATTTTTGTTCTAATTTTTCAATTAAAAGTGGCTATATATAAGTTTTACTGATGAATAAAAAATCCTTCCTTGTATTTAATATTGATCAACTGTGCTAAAACATCTATTTTTTATTTTGGTTTAATTTTTCATGAAACACATTATGTATAATACTGGCAGTTGAAATTTCATTTATTAATTCTCATTTTTAGGTTCTCTGTTATTCTTCTTTTCAAAGCACCCAAGGAAATATTTGCTATCTGTACTTCATAGCTTTCCTTTAGTTTTTATTTAGTATAATTTGTATTTAAAACTATCTTGATTTTCAAGATTCATAAAGTGTTCTTAGGGTTAGCTTCTGTCTAATTCTTTTTTTTTCCTATTTTTATTAAATTGGGTATTTCTTATTTACATTTCAAATGTTATTCCCTTTCCCAGTTTCCTGTCCATCAGCCCCATAAACCCTTCCCCTCTCTGTCTATAACGGTGTTCCCCTCCCCATCTGACACACCTTACTGCCCCCCCCCCAAACAATCCCCTACACTGGGAATCCAACCTTGGCAGGACCAAGGTCTTCCCCTTCCACTGGTGCCCCCAAAATTTATTCAATGCTACATATGCAGTTGGAGCCCAGGGTCAGTCTATGTATAGTCGTTGGGTAGTGGTTTAGTCCCTGGAAGCTCTGGTTGGTTGGCATTATTGTTCTCATGAGGTTGGAAACACCTTCAGCTCTTTCATATATATGGGACACATGTGGGGCAGACTGTAAATGGCCATTCCTTCAGTCTCTGCTCTAAACTTTGACTCCCTATCTCCTCCTATGGATATTTTTGTTCCGCTTTTAAAAGAAGAGAGAAGTGTCTGCATTTTGGTCATCCTTACATGTTCAACATCCTTAGTCATCAGGGAAGTGCAAATCAAAACAACCCTAAGATTCTACCTCACACCAGTCAGAATGGCTAAGATAAAAAAACTCAGGTGACAGCAGATGCTGGCAAGGATGTGGCGAAAGAGGAACAATCCTCCAATTGTTGCTGGGATTGCAAACTGGGACAACCTCTCTGGAAATCAGTCTGGAGTTTCCTCAGAAAATTGGACATTGAACTACCTGAGGACCCAGCTATACCTCTCCTGAGCATATACACAAAAGATGCTCCAATACACAACAAAGACACATGCTCCACTATGTTTATAGCAGCCTTATTTATAATAACCAGAAGCTGGAAAGAGTCCAGATGCCCTTCAACAGAGGAATGGATACAGAAAATGTGGTACATCTACACAGTGAAGTACTATTCAGCTATCAAAAACAAAGACTTCATGAAATTCATAGGCAAATGGATGGAACTAGAAAATATCATCCTGAGTGAGGTAACCCAATCACAGAAAAATGCAAATCATATTCACTCACTGATCAGTGGATATTATTCCAAATGCTCAAATTACCCAAGATGCAGTGCACGGACTACATGAAACTCTGTCTCATTTCAAACTTGTGTGGGTTGTTCATGCTGCATTGAATTCAGGGCTGTCACTGAAATTTGGTGAAATAGATACCAGATATAATTACAAGAGTAACTAAATACTCAAAGGATTTTAGAGGAAATTGAAATTGTCAATATGTAACAGCATGCTCTAAATAAAATATAGGGAGAGTGTGGACAGTTCATGATTTTTTCAAGTTAGATTAGCAATGCCTAATACTGAAGAAGTATTTCTAATGATTTTCAAAAATATGCTGGCTTGATTCAGTTGAAATTAGCCTGAGTATCACTTTGCAACTGTCATCTCAATCTGTTCTCTGTTACTGCCCAGAAAATAAGAAAAAAATTCTGTTGTGACACATATTATTCAAAACAACATTGTACAGAAATATGAAAGGAGTAAACTATTAAACACCTTCACTGAGTTAAATCAGCCATATAAATGATAGAAGAGCTCATTTTCTATCATCAGAATTAGCAAAGTAGAAGACAAGATTAATAGTAAAAATATATCATAGCCTGATGATGGCTGTCAAGAATATCAGAACAGGATCTATGGAACATGGAACTCTTCTCTTATGTGGGGAAAAGTCTTAGCATTTATGAATAAATTCAGATGCTTCCTATGAAGAAGACCCAGTGGATTAAATCTCCAGAGAGATATTAAAGGAAAGCATGAACACACTTAAATACCCAACAGGGGATGACAAGATGGGCAGAAGTTAATCAGACCATAAGCAAATGAATCACATCTGCTCTTCAGAGAGTGATAGAATGTATCCCCTTCTCAAGCTTTACTGGAGACAGTGCTGCCTGGTTCACCTTCTGTTTTCAATGAAGTGGCAAATTTTGGTTAATTAATTTCAGAACTATGAGAAATTTATATAGTCTTAAATCACCACCATATGCTAATTAATGCAGCCATCACACACAAAAAATTCAAGTATTTGAATGTTTAGAATGTGTCTTTATAATGTGAGAGAACTGAGTGATCATATCAAATGTGCTATTCCTTATGTTGCTTTATATTTTAATCATTTGTATGTGAAAAATTCTGACACATTTCGAAGATATCTAAACTTCTATCATATGATGGGACATATGGGTTTGTATAGGTATATACATATTTAGCTTACATTAATATATAAACATGTTGCATATCTGAAAAGTTGCATCTGCCCATGACAAATTGTCATGTATTCTTAAATCAATCCTGTTCGAAGAGGAACAATTTGATTATAGTCGAAAGGCACATTAATTTTAATACTTGGAACAATGCTTTTTGCTGTGTATACCTTCAGAGGTGACCACAAACTATGTGGGTTATAGTGGAGATTATAATATAATTTGAGTGTGGATTACAGTGTAATGAGGTTTTAGATATAAAAAATGCAGTAAATGCTACTTAGCTAGTCTCCTCTTTCCTACAAAAAGAGTTGACTCATTCCAAAGAGAATTAGACTGGCACCTAACCAAAACTGTGAAGATTGCTGCTATGAGAAAGAAGACTGCTTCAATATCCATTTTCTTCAAAAGTGATTAAGTTAGGATTTTGGAAATTGAATTTAATTTATAATTGCTCTGAAGATGCCACACAATATTAAAGTTTCCAGTAAACATATATATATATATATATATATATATATATATATAGTCAATATGTAACAGCATGCTCTAGATAAAATATAGGGAAAATGTGGACAGTTCATGATTTTTTCATGTCAGATTACCTTAATTAACTTAAAACCTTAATTAATTTAATTAACTCTCATATCTATACTGGTATACTATTCTTTCCAGTCTAAAAAATAATCTTAAAAGTCTAATACCACCTAGGTCTACGTAAGGTGAAGTTTCTTCATACTCACTTTTACTTAAAAGGAATCATCACAGTTTTACTGAAATGTAAGCAAAATATGTCCTAATAGAATATAAGTTTATTAACTTTTAATTCAATTAATTATTTATTAAATAATTTTAAATAAATGTGTTCCAAAGAAGAGAATTCAAAATGATTTTTGAGAACAGTTGCTAAAAATGTTTGTTAATACACAATCTAAGTCATGGGGATAACTATATTCTGCTCTAGCAAATTTGACTTGGCTTTCCAGTTTTCATGATTAGCAAGAACAACTGCCACTTGTAAGCTTGGAACTAATCCTATGTGTGTTGGTCATGGTGTCTCTTCACAGCAGCAAGCACTTGAATTACTTTTGATCATTAAATATTCTAAGAAACTCTCTATTCATAGCATATGGTGGTATCAAAAGTAGTTCATGATTTACTTTTGTCTAGGAAGAAAATTAAATTGCTTAAAAAGAATCAATAATTGGATATTATTGAAGTAATAATGACATTAAAATGTAAGGGTAGAAAGGTGGCTTAAAATTTTTAAATAGAGTTACAAAAATAAAATGACAAAATAGGAAAATGTCAACTATAGTCAGAGGATCAGAGAGAAATGTGTCTTATAGTCACTGGACAGACAGTCATGAAAATTATGCTGGAAATTTATTCTAGTTTCAAATGGTATTTCATACTTACAGATTGAATTCCCACAATATGTGTCATTTTATCTGGTCATGAAAAGAGATGGGTTCTGATATTTGATTATGATTTGAATGGTGAATAGTAATATTTCTCAGAGTTTCTTTAACCATTTAAAGTAAGCAACACATCTCCCAGTGAATGAGATTAATATTTATTTGTTTTAATTTCACATAAGAGTTTGAGAACTATTGGTATTAGGTATTCCTTGAAGGTCTGGTACAATTCTGTCTTAAAATAATCTGGCCCTGTGTTGCCTTTTGTTGTTGTTGTGGTTGTTGTTGTTGTTGTTGTTGTTGCTGTGTTGTTGCTGTTGTTGGGAGACTTTAGTCACAGCTTCTATTTCTCTAGGGATATGGGACTCTTTAGATAGATTGTCTGCTCTTGTCTTAAATTTGGTATGTTGTGTCTGTCTGGAAAATCATTCATTTCATCGAGATTTTCCAGATTTTTTGAGCACAGGTTTTTGTCATAAGATCTGATAATTTCTTAAATTTCCTCAGTTTCTATTGTTATGTCTCTATTTTCATTTCTGATTTTGTTAATTACAATACTATCTCTGTGTCTTTTAATTAGTTTGGTTAAGGATTTATTTATCTCGATGATTTTCTCAAAGAATCATTTCTTGGTATTGTCGATTCTTTCTTTAGTTCTTTTTGTTTCTCCTTGGTTGATTTCAGCCCTGAGTTTGATTATTTCCTGCCATATACTCTTCTTGAGTGTGTGTGCTTCTTTTTGTTCCACAAAAGCAGACAATTCTGACTTAGGAAAGACCATGAAAGACTCTACTCATTTTTCCATACCCAGTCAATCTATGATAAGAAATTTGTGTTTCTTATACAAGATGTTAGAACCTCTCTGACATGATTCCTTGAAGAAACAGTGTCTTCAGGAGATAGGATTGTTGATATGATTTCTTTATTTGTTCTTGAACCTCTCCTTTACACTCAGATTGCTAGAAGAAAGTAGGTTTTCATCAACTCATCTTACCAGACTACATTAAAGGATGCCTTCTTTAGTATTCGTATTATAAGTAGTGTTTTTTCTTCTCTCTGACATTTTCAGAACAGACAACCTGAGCTACAAGTTGTACTGAACAATGTGTATTGATAGCTTGAGGCAAATGTGGTTACTTTAGCACAATAGAATACCAAATGAGGGTTAATTGAACACAGAAATGCTAACTGTTGATATTCAACCTGGTTGATGATACAAAAAGCAAGCAACATCCACCAGGTGTTTGACATACTGTTAACTATAGGTATGCTGAATTAAGAACTGCATCACAGATGAATATTCAAAGCAAGAAAGGAAATATGTTCAGCTCTAAATAGAAAGGTGAATGAATTTAATAACATTTATTATTTTTGGAATTGTCAATTCAATACTTGGGGTCATATTTGAATACAAATAATTAAAACTGTAGAATACAAAATTAATATATTTGCATTCATTTGTGAGATTGAAATAACACAGTAAATATTCTCTCTTTTTTCTGTATCATTTTAAACCAAATAATTACACTTTTATTCATGATTCCTGTTACCCATATTAATAGTTACTTGCAAATTATGCATTTTTATAAACATCTAATAATTATTAAGCCATGAGAATAATTATTATTGTGATAGTGTGACAATTGCATGGCTACTACTCAGAAAATCTTAATTTGGTAGATAAACAATAAAGAAAAAATTGGTCCTGCATCAAATAAAAAACTCAGTTGGTATATCTATTAATATTATTTATCAATTTTATAAAGCCTATAACCACCATGGATCTGGAGTTCTGATGGATTACATCAATAAAAATAACCAGTTTCATCTACTGTGAGTTCCACCATTACCTAGATTCTGATCATTGACTGTAGAAAAATTAAAAATGAATAAATATGAATAAACATCCATTAACATCTAAATTTCAAGTACATATTTTTAATATTTGATCACCTTGCTTATAGTTCTATTATTCTAATATATTTGTTACAATTGTTTTTATCTCACACTCTGAATGGAAATTCTTTGCCCATTGAGCTGCTTTGTCACATAATTTTTTCACTGTAACCTGAAAATAAAATATGACAGATGGCTTCTAACTTCTGGCAATTATACAGCTCCACTCAGCATTTTTGTTCAAGTCTTTAATTGAATGTATACATCCTTTTCTTATTTTAAAAAATGATTAAGAGTTGAGTGTTTCCAAGCTTAGTCATTTTAAGAAAATGAGAAACATTTTCCTGATAGGTTTGCTCATATGATCTCACTAAAAGAATATGAAAGTTTCCACCAGCTCACTACTCCCAAACCCCTTGGGAGAGAGAGCTCACTGCCCAGACAGGTGGGCACTCCTGAGACTGCAGAGCGGGAGAGACCACCAATATTGCCCACCCCTGCCCACATCCCTGGCACAAGAGGAAACTGTATGTGGCCTCTGGAAAATGGAAGATAGGGGCACTTGAACAGCAGATCAACCGCAGTCCAGACATTGCCCGGACCTGAAAGGAACCGGTCAACAGTTCTCTGCACCCAAATCCCATGGGAGGGAGAGCTAAAACTTCAGAGGGGCAGACACACCTGGGAAGCCAGAAGATGCTACACTCTTACCACATTTCTGACACCAGAAGGAAACACATAATGCCATCTTGGACACCTGTGAGCAGGGGTCCCCAGGAAAAGGCAGCACAGGCCCTCCTGGTTGCCAACTTCACAGAGAGCTCAAAAGCAGGCCCCCACGAGCAACATGAGCCACGGAACCACAGGTAAGACCAACTTTTCTGCTCCAGGCAACCTGTCTGGTGGACTCAGGACACAGACCACAGGAACAGCTGAAGACCAGTAGGCAGGAAAGACTACACACCCAAGAACAGAACACTCTGTTCCCATGTTTCACTGGATGAAAGAAAACAGGAAAACAGGTATACAGCACTCCTGACACACAGGCCTACAGGATGGTCTAGCCACTGTCAGAAATAGCAGAAAAAGGTAATACCAGAGACAACATGATGGCGAGAGGCAAGCACAGGAACCCAAGCAACAGAAACCAAGACTACATGGCATCATAGGAGCCCAATTCTCCCACCAAAGAAAACACTGAATATTCAAACACACCAGAAAAGCAAGATCTAGATTTAAAATCACATTTGATCATGATATTGGAGGACTTCAAGAAAGACATGAAGAACTCCCTTAGAGAAATGCAGGAAACAATAAATAAACAAGTAGAAGCCTATAGAGAGGAATCACAAAAATCCCTGAAAGAATTCCAGAAAAGCACAATCAAACAGGTAAAGGAATTAAAAATGGAGAGAGAAGCAATAAAGAAAGGACACAGGGAAACAACCCTGGGTATAGAAAACCAAAGGAAGAGACAAGGAGACATAGGTACAAGCATCACAAACAGAAAACAAGAGATAGAAGAAAGAAACTCAGGAGAAGAAGACTCCATAGAAATAATTGACACAATGGTCTAAGATAATGTAAAACAGAAGAAGCTACTGATTAAAAACATACAGGAAAGCAAGAACTCAATGAGAAGATCAAACCTAAGGATAATAGGTATAGAAGAGAGTGAAAACTCCCAACTCAAAGGACCAGTAAATATCTTCAACAAAATCATAGAAGAAAACTTCCCTAACCTAAAGAAAGAGATGCCCATAAACATACAAGAAGCATACATAACTCCAAATAGATTGGACCAGAAAAGAAACTCCTCCTGTCACATAATAGTCAAAACACCAAACGCACAAAATAAAGAAAGAATATTAAAAGCTGTAAGGGAAAAAGGTCAAGTAACATATAAAGGCAGACTTTTCAGTATCACACCAGACTTCTCACCAGAGACTATGAAAGCCAGAAGATCCTAGACAGATATCATACAGACACTAAGAGAACACAAATACCAGCCCAGGTTACTGTATCCTGCAAAACTCTCAATTAACCTATATGGAGAAACCAAGATATTCCATGACAAAACGAAGTTTACACAATATCTTTCTACAAATCCAGCACTACAAAGGATAATAAATTGTAAAGCCCAACATAAGGAGGCAACCTACACCCTAGAAAAAGAAAGAAACTAATCGTTTTGGCAACAAAACAAAGAGAAGAAAAGCACACAAACATAATCTCACATCCAAATATGAATATGACAGGAAGCAATAATCACTATTCCTTAATATCTCTCAACATCAATGGCTCTCAACTCCCCAATAAAAAGACATAGATTAACAAACTGGATATGCAATGAGGACCCTGCATTCTACTGCCTACAGGAAACACACCTCACAGACAAAGACAGACACTACCTCAGAGTGAAAGGCTGGAAAACAACTTTCCAAGCAAATGGTCTGAAGAAGCAAGATGGAGTAGCCATTCTAATATCAAAAAAAAAAAATGGATTTTCACCTAAAAGACATCAAAAAAGATAAGAAAGGATACTTCATATTCATCAAAGGAAAAAATCCACCAAGACGTATTCTCAATCTTAAATATCTATGCTCCAAATACAAGGGCACCTACATACATAAAAGAAATCTTACTAAAGTTCAAAGGATACGTTGCACCTCACTCAATAATAGTAGGAGATGTCAACACCCCACTCTCATCAATGGACAGATCATGGAAACAGATATTAAACAGAGACACAGACAGACAAAGAGAAATCATGAACCAAATGAACTTAACAGGTATTGATAGAACATTCTAGTATAAAACAAAAAGATATACCTTCTTCTCTCCACCTCATGTTACTTTCTCCAATATTGACCATATAATCAGTCATAAAACAGGCCTCAACAGTAACAGAATGATAGAAATAATCCCATACGTGCTATCAGACCACCACGGGCTAAAGCTGGACTTCAAAACCAATAAGGGAAGAACACCCACATATACATGGAAGTTGAACAATGACCTACTCAATGATAACCTCTTCAAGGAAGGAATAAAGAAAGAAATTAAAGACTTCTTAGAATTTAATGGAAATGAAGGTTCAACATACCCAAAGTTATGGGACACCATGAAAGCTGTGCTAAGAGGAAAACTCATAGCTCTGAGTACCTGTAGAAAGAAACAGGAGAGAGCATATATCAGCAGCTTGACAACACACCTAAATGTTCTAGAACAAAAAGAAGCAAATACACCCAGGAGGAGTAGAAGGCAGGAAATAGTCAAACTCAGAGCTGAAATCAAACAAGTAGAAACAAAAAGGACCATGGGAAGAATCAATAGAACCAAAAGTTGGTTCTTTGACAAAGTCAACAGGATAGATACACCCTTAGTCTGACTAAACAAGAGGACACAGAGAGTGTGTGCAAATTAACAAAATCAGAAATGAAAAGGGACACATAACTACAGAATCAGAGGAAATTAAAAAAAAATCATCAGATCCTACTATAAAACTTGAAAATCTGCAGTAAATGGTAATTTCCTAGACAGATAGCAGGTACTGAAGTTAAATCAGGAAAAGATAAACCATTTAAACAACCCCATAACTCCTACGGGAATAGAAGCAGTCATTAAAGGTCTCCCAACCAAAAAGAGCCCAGGTCCAGACAGGTTCAGTGCAAAATTCTATCAGACCTTCAAAGAAGACCTCATACCAATACTGTCCAAACTATTCCACAAAACTGAAACAAATGGAGCACTACCGAATCCCTTCTATGAAGCCACAATTACACTTGTACCTAAACCACACAACGACGCAACAAAGAAAGAGAACTTCGGACCAGTTTCTCTTATGAATATCGATGCAAAATAATCAATAAAATTCTGGCAAACCGAATCCAAGAGCACATCAAAAAAAATCATCCATCATGATGAAGTAGGCTTCATCCCAGGCAGAAACTTGAAGCAATCCAACTAAACTCAGGGACTAGACAAGGCTGCCCACTCTCTCCCTACTTATTCAGTATAGTTCTTGAAGTTCTAGCCAGAGCAATCAGACAAAAAAAAGTAGATTAAAGGTATACAGAATGGAAAAGAAGAAGTCAAATTGTCACTATTTGCAGAAGATATGATAGTATATTTAAGCTATCCCAAAAGTTCCACCAGAGAACTACTAAACCTGATAAACACCTTCAGCGAAATGGCTGGGTATAAAATTAACTCAAATAAATCAGTAGCCTTCCTCTTACACAAAAGAGAAAGTAGCCGAGAAAGAAATTAGGGAAACGACACCCTTCATAATACTCCCAAATAATATAAATACCTCGGTGTGACTTTAAGCAAGCAAGTGCAAGATCTGTATGATAAGAATTTCAAGCCTCTGAGGAAAGAAATTGAAGAAGACTTCAGAAATTGGAAAGATCTCGCAGGTTTATGGATTGGCAGGATTAACATAAGTAAAAATGGCCATTTTACCAAAAGCAATTTACAGATTCAATGCAATCCCCATCAAAATACCAATCTAATTCTACAGATAGTTAGACAGAACAATTTGCAAATTCATGTGCAATAACAAAAAACCCAGGAGAGCTAAAACTGTCAAAAAATAAAAGCACTTCTGGGGTAATTACTATTCCTGAACTCAAGCAGTATTACAGAGCAAAAGTGTTACAAACTGCAGGGTATTGGAAAACAAACAGACAGATAGACCAGTGGAGTAGAATTGAAGACCCAGAAATGAACCCACACACCTATCGTCACTTGATTTTCGACAAAGAAACCAAAACCAGCCAATGGAAAAAAGGTAGCATTTTCAGCAAATGGTGCTGGTTCAACTGGAGGTCAGCATGTAGAAGAATGCAGATCGATCCACGTTATCAACTTGTACAAAGCTTAAGTCTAAGTGAATCAAGGACATCCACATCAAACCAGATACACTCACACTAATAGAAAAAAAAATGTGGGAAAGCATCTCGAACACATGGGCACTGGAGAAAATTTCCTGATCAAAACACCAATGGCTTATGCTGTAAGATCCAGAATCGACAAATGGGACCTCATAAAACTGCAAAGCTTCTGTAAGGCCAAGGACAGTGTGGTTAGGACAAAATGGTAACCAACAGAATGGGAAAAGATCTATACCAATCCTACAACAGATAGAGGTCTTATATTTAAAATATATAAAGAAATCAAGAAGTTAGACTGCAGGGAGACAAATATCCCTATTAAAAATGGTGTTCAGAGCTAAGCAAAGAATGCACAGCTGAGGAATGCTGAATGGCTGAGAAACATCTAAGGAAATGTTCAACATCTTTAGTCCTAAGGGAAATGCAAATTAAAACAACCCTGAGATTTCACCTCACACCAGTGAGAATGGCTAAGATTTTTGGGGAGAGGGTGGTAATGGGGGAAGATGGGAAGGGGAAGCCCATATAGAAGGGTAGGGGAAGACTGCCGGAACCTGAAGGAAACAGACCGGATAAACAGTTCTCTGCACCCAAATCCCATGGGAGGGAGAGGTAAACCTTCAGAGAGGCAGACACGCCTGGGAAACCAGAAGAGACTGCACTCTGCATCACACATCTCGGACGCCAGAGGAAAACACCAAACGCCATCTGGAACCCTGGTGCACTGAAGCTCCCAGAAACGGCAGTGCAGATCTTCCTGGTTGCTGCCACCTCAGAGAGCTCATGGGTAGCACCCCTCGAGCAAATTTGAACCTCGGGACCACAGGTAAGACCAACTTTTCTGCTGCAAGTGACCTTCCTGGTGAACTCGAGACACAGGCCCACAGGAACAGCTGAAGACCTGTGGAGAGGAAAACTTCTGCCCAAAGCAGAACACTCTGTCCCCATAACTGGCTGAAAGAAAACAGGAAAACAGGTCTACAGCACTCCTGACACACAGGCTTATAGGACAGTCTAGCCACAGTCAGAAATAGCAGAACAAAGTAACACTAGAGATAATCTGATGGCGAGAGGCAAGTGCAGGAACCCAAGCAACAGAAACCGAGACTACATGGCACCATTGGAGCCCAATTCTCCCATCAAAACAAACATGGAATATCCAAACACACCAGAAAAGCAAGATCTAGTATCAAAATCATATTTGATCATGATGCTGGAGGACTTCAAGAAAGACTTGAAGAACTCCCTTAGAGAACAAGTAGAAGCCTACAGAGAGGAATCGCAAAAATGCCTGAAAGAATTCCAGGAAAACATAAATAAACAAGTAGAAGCCCATAGAGAGGAGTCACAAAAATCCCTAGAGAGGAGTCACAAAAATCCCTGAAAGAATTCCAGGAAAACACAATCAAACAGTTGAAGGAATTAAAAATGGAAATAGAAGCAATCAAGAAAGAACACATGGAAACAACCCTGGATATAGAAAACCAAAAGAAGAGACAAGGAGCTGTAGATACAAGCTTCACCAACAGAATACAAGAGATGGAAGAGAGAATCTCAGGAGCAGAAGATTCCATAGAAATCATTGACTCAACTGTCAAAGATAATGTAAAGCGGAAAAAGCTACTGGTCCAAAACATACAGGAAATCCAGGACTCAATGAGAAGATCAAACATAAGGATAATAGGTATAGAAGAGAGTGAAGACTCCCAGCTCAAGGGACCAGTAAATATTTTCAACAAAATCATAGAAGAAAACTTCCCTAACCTAAAAAAAGAAATACCCATAGGCATACAAGAAGCCTAAATAACTCCAAATAGATTGGACCAGAAAAGAAACACCTCCTGTCACATAATAGTCAAAACACCAAACGCACAAAATGAAGAAAGAATATTAAAAGCAGTAAGGGAAAAAGGTCAAGTAACATATAAAGGCAGACCTATCAGAATCACACCAGACTTTTCGCCAGAAACTATGAAGGCCAGAAGATCCTGGACTGATGTCATACAGACCCTAAAAGAACACAAATGCCAGCCCACGTTACTGTATCCTGCAAAACTCTCAAATAACATAGATGGAGAAACCAAGATATTCCATGACAAAACCAAATTTACACAATATCTTTCTACAAATCCAGCACTACAAAGGATAATAAATGGTAAAGCCCAACATAAGGAGGCAAGCTATACCCTAGAAGAGGCAAGAAACTAATCGTCTTGGCAACAAAACAAAGAAAAGAAAAGCACACAAACATAACCTCACATCCAAATATGAATATAACAGGAAGCAATAATCACTATTCCTTAATATCTCTCAACATCAATGGCCTAAACACCCCAATAAAAAGACATAGATTAACAAAGTGGATACGCAACGAGGACCCTGCATTCTGCTGCCTACAGGAAACACACCTCAGAGACAAAGACAGACACTACCTCAGAGTGAAAGGCTGGAAAACAACTTTCCAAGCAAATGGTCGGAAGAAGCACGCTGGAGTAGCCATTCTAATATCAAATAAAATCAATTTTCAACTAAAAGTCATCAAAAAAGATAAGCAAGGACACTTCATATTCATCAAAGGAAAAATCCACCAAGATGAACTCTCAATCCTAAATATCTATGCCCCAAATACAAGGGCACCTACATACATAAAAGAAACCTTACTAAAGCTAAAAACACACATTGCACCTCACACAATAATAGTAGGAAATTTCAACACCCCACTCTCATCAATGGACAGATCATGGAAACAGAAATTAAACAGAGACGTAGACAGACTAAGAGAAGTCATGAGCCAAATGGACTTAACGGATATTTATAGAACATTCTATCCTAAAGCAAAAGTATATACCTTCTTCTCAGCTCCTCATGGTACTTTCTCCAAAATTGACCATATAATTGGTCAAAAAATGGGCCTCAACAGGTACAGAAAGATAGAAATAATCCCATGCGTGCTATCAGACCACCACGGCCTAAAAATGGTCTTCAATAAAAATAAGGGAAGAATGCCCACATATACGTGGAAATTGATCAATGCTCTACTCAATGATAACCTGGTCAAGGAAAAAATAAAGAAAGAAATTAAAAACTTTTTAGAATTTAATGAAAATGAAGGTACAACATACCCAAACTTATGGGACACAATGAAAGCTGTGCTAAGAGGAAAACTCATAGTGCTGAGTGCCTGCAGAAAGAAACAGGAAAGAGCATATGACAGCAGCTTGACAGCACACCTAAAAGCTCTAGAACAAAAAGAAGCAAATACACCCAGGAGGAGTAGAAGGCAGGAAATATTCAAACTCAGAGCTGAAATCTACCAAGGAGAAACAAAAAGGACCATAGAAAGAATCAACAGAACCAAAAGTTGGTTCTTTGAGAAAATCAACAAGATAGATAAACCCTTAGCCAGACTAACGAGAGGACACAGAGAGTGTGTCCAAATTAACAAAATCAGAAATGAAAAGACAAAACTACAGATTCAGAGGAAATTCAAAAAATCTTCAGATCTTACTATAAAAGCCTATATTCAACAAAACTTGAAAATCTGCAGGAAATGGACAATTTCCTAGACAGATACCAGGTACCGAAGTTAAATCAGGAACAGATAAACCAGTTAAACAACCCCATAACTCCTAAGAAAATAGAAGCAGTCATTAAAGGTCTCCCAACCAAAAAGAGCCCAGGTCCAGACGGGTTTAGTGCAGAATTCTATCAGACCTTCATAGAAGACCTCAAACCAATATTATCCAAACTATTCCACAAAATTGAAACAGATGGAGCACTACCGAATTCCTTCTATGAAGCCACAATTACTCTTATACCTAAACCAAACAAAGACCCAACAAAGAAAGAGAATTTCAGACCAATTACCCTTATGAATATCGACGCAAAAATACTCAATAAAATTCTGGCAAACCAAGTCCAAGAGCACATCAAAACAATCATCCACCATGATCAAGTAGGCTTCATCCCAGGCATGCAGGGATGGTTTAATATACAGAAAACCATCAACGTGATCCATTATATAAACAAACGAAAAGAACAAAACCACATGATCATTTCATTAGAGGCTGAGAAAGCATTTGACAAAATTCAACACCCCTTCATGATAAAAGTCCTGGAAAGAATAGGAATTCAAGGCCCATACCTAAACATAGTAAAAGCCATATACAGCAAACCAGTTGCTAACACTAAACTAAATGGAGAGAAACTTGAAGCAAATCCACTAAAATCCGGGACTAGACAGGCTGCCCACTCTCTCCCTACTTATTCAATATAGTTCTTGAAGTTCTAGCCAGAGCAATCAGACAACAAAAAGAGGTCAAGGGGATACAGATCGGAAAAGAAGAAGTCAAAATATCACTATTTGCAGATGATCTGATAGTATATTTAAGTGATCCCAAAAGTTCCACCAGAGAACAACTAAAGCTGATAAACAACTTCAGCAAAGTGGCTGGGTATAAAATTAACTCAAATAAATCAGTAGCCTTCCTCTACACAAAAGAGAAAGTAGCCGAGAAAGAAATTAGGGAAACGACACCTTTCATAATAGACCCAAATAATTTAAAGTACATCGGTGTGACTTTAACCAAGCAAGTAAAAAATCTGTACAATAAGAACTTCAAAACACTGAAGAAAGAAATTGAAGAAGACCTCAGAAGATGGAAAGATCTCCCATGCTCATGGATTGGCAGGATTAATATAGTAAAAATGGCCATTTTACCAAAAGCGATCTACAGATTCAATGCAATCCCCATCAAAATACCAATCCAATTCTTCAAAGAGTTAGACAGAACAATTTGCAAATTCATCTGGAATAACAAAAAACCCAGGATAGCTAAAACTATCCTCAACAATAAAAGGACTTCAGGGGAATCACTATCCCTGAACTCAAGCAGTATTACAGAGCAATAGTGATAAAAACTGCATGATATTGGTACAAGGACAGACAGATAGACTAATGGAATAGAATTGAAGACCCAGAAATGAACCCACACACCTATGGTCACTTGATTTTTGACAAAGGAGCCAAAACCATCTAGTGGAAAAAAGATAGCATTTTCAGCAAATGGTGCTGGTTCAACTGGAGGTCAACATGTACAAGAATGCAGATCGATCCATGCTTATCACCCTGTACAAAGCTTAAGTCCAAGTGGATCAAGGACCTCCACATCAAACCAAACACACTCAAACTAATAGAAGAAAAACTAGGGAAGCATCTGGAACACATGGGCACTGGAAAAAATTTCCTGAACAAAACACCAATGGCTTATGCTCTAAGATCAAGAATCGACAAATGGGATCTCATAAAACTGCAAAGCTTCTGTAAAGTAAAGGACATTGTGGTTAGGACAAAACGGCAACCAACAGATTGGGAAAAGATCTTTACCAATCCTACAACAGATAGAGGCCTTATATCCAAAATATACAAAGAACTCAAGAAGTTAGACCGCAGGGGGACAAATAACCCTATTAAAAATGGGGTTCAGAGCTAAACAAAGAATTCACAGCTGACGAATGCCGAATGGCTGAGAAACACCTAAAGAAATGTTCAACATCTTTAGTCATAAGGGAAATGCAGATCAAAACAACCCTGAGATTTCACCTCACACCAGTGAGAATGGCTAAGATCAAAAACTCATGTGACAGCAGATGCTTGCGAGGATGCGGAGAAAGAGGAACACTCCTCCATTGTTGGTGGGATTGCAGACTGGTACAACCATTCTGGAAATCAGTCTGGAGGTTCCTCAGAAAATTGGACATTGAACTGCCTGAGGATCCAGCTATACCTCTTTTGGGCATATACCAAAAGATGCCCCAACATATAAAAAAAGACACGTGCTCCACTATGTTCATCGCAGCCTTATTTATAATAGCCAGAAGCTGGAAAGAACCCAGATGCCCTTCAACAGAGGAATGGATACAGAAAATGTGGTACATCTACACAATGGAATATTACTCAGCTATCAAAAACAACGACTTTATGAAATTAAGTAGGCAAATGGTTGGACCTGGAAAATATCATCCTGAGTGAGCTAACCCAATCACAGAAAGACATACATGGTATGCACTCACTGATAAGTGGCTATTAGCCCAAATGCTGGAATTACCCTAGATGCCTAGAACAAATGAAACTCAAGACGGATAATCAAAATGTGAATGCTTCATCCTTCTTTAAATGGGGAACAAGAATACCCTTGGCAGGGAAGAGAGAGGCAAAGCTTAAAACAGAGACTGAAGGAACACCCATTCAGAGCCTGCCCCACATGTGGCCCATACATATACAGCCACCCAATTAGACAAGATGGATGAAGCAAAGAAGTGCAGGCCGACTGGAGCCGGATGTAGATCACTCCTGAGAGACACAGCCAGAATACAGCAAATACAGAGGCGAATGCCAGCAGCAAACCACTGAACTGAGAACGGGACCCCCGTTGAAGGAATCAGAGAAAGAACGGGAAGAGCTTGAAGGGGCTCGAGACCCCATATGTACAACAATGCCAAGCAACCAGAGCTTTCAGGGACTAAGCCACTACCTAAAGACTATACATGGACTGACCCTGGTCTCTGACCTCATAGAAAGCAATGAACATCCTAGTAAGAGCACCAGTGGAAGGGGAATCCCTGGGTCCTGCTTAGACTGAACCCCCAGTGAACTAGACTGTTGGGGGGAGGGCAGCAATGGGGGGAGGGTTGGGAGGGGAACACACATAAGGAAGGGGAGGGGGGGAGGGGATGTTTGCCCGAAACCGGAAAGGGAATAACACTCAAATGTATATAAGAAATACTCAAGTTAATAAAAAAAAAAAAAAAAAAAGGGTAGGGGAAGGGTTAGGGGATGTTGGCCTGGAAACCGGAAGGGAATAATAATCAAAATGTAAATAAGAAATACTCAAGTTAATATAGATTAAAAAAACAAAACAAAACAAAAACCCTCAGGTGGCAGCAAATGCTGGTTGGGATGTGGAGAAAGAATAACTGTCCTCCATTTTTGGTGGGAAGACTAGTACCACCATTCTGGAAATCAGTCTGGAGGTTCCTCAGAAATTTGGACATTGAACTACCTGAGGACCCAGCTATACCTCTCTTGGGCATATACCCAAATAATGCCCCAACATATAACAAAGACATGTGCTCCACTATGCTAATAGCAACCTTATTTATAAAAGCCAGAAGCTGGAAAAAAACTTAGATTCCCTTCAACAGAGTAATGGATACAGAAAATATGGTACATCTACACAAAGGAATATTACTCAGCTATCAAAGAGAATGACTGTATGAAATTCATAAGTGGAAAATATTATCCTGAGTGAGGTAACCCAATCCCAGAAAAACACACATGGTATGCACTCATTGATAAGTGGCTATTAGCCCAAATGCTTGAAATACCCTAGATGCACAGAGCACATGAAACTCAGGAGGGATGACCATAAGGCGAATGCTTCACTCCTTCTTTAAAAGGGCAACAAGAATACCCTTGGCAGGGAATAGGGTGGCAAAGTTTAGAACAGAGGAAGAAGGCCCACCCATTCAGAGCCTGTCCCACATGTGGCCCATACATATACAGCCACTTAACTAGATAAGACAAATGAAGCAAAGAAGTGCAGGCTGACAGGAACCGGATTTAGATGTCTCCTGAGAGACACAGCCAGAATACAGCAAATACACAGGCGAATGCCAACAGTAATCCACTGAACTGAGAACGGGACCCCCGTTTAAAGAATCAGAGAAAGGACTGGAAGAGCTTGAAGGGGCTGGAGACCCCATATCAACAACAATGCCAACCAAGCAGAGCTTGCAGGGACTAAACCTCTACCCAAAGACTATACATGGACTGACTCTGGGCTCCAACCTCATAGGTAGCAATGAATAGCCGAGTAAGCACCAGTGGAAGGGGGAGACCTTGGTCCTGCCAAGACTGAATCCCCAGTGAACGTGATTGTTGTGGGGAGGGTGGTAATGGGGCAAAGTTTGGGAGGGGAAGCCCATATAGAAGGGTAGGGGGAGCGGGAAGGGGATTTTGGACATGAAACAGGGAAGGGGAATAACAACTGAAATGTAAATCTCAAATTAATACTCAAGTTAATAAAGATAAAAAGCAAAGCAAAACAAAACCAATGTGAGACCCAAAAGGTAGAGCTCATTCACCAGTATAAATTTCTATAAGCTATCTTGGACAGCTTCCTTTTAGAGTACATGACTTGCTTCATATGCTATTATACTTTCACAGTATATTCTACTTTGAAATGACAAATAATCATGAATGATTGTTAATAAATTTTGAATGATGGTATGTACCCACCTTTTTAATATCCAAATGAAACCATAAAATTCATATCCTATTCATGACTTCACATTTCTATCCAACATCATTATTTAAAATATTTTATATGATTTCCTCATATTTTTATGTCAGTACATGAAGCCATGAATATTTTATCTTTTGTGTCAATAGTATACATTACTATGGTAATGCGTTAGATCATAAAAATTCATACGCTATGTTTTGGCAAAGCTTGATGTAGTCTAATCCTACCTCATCACTCCAGTACTCTAGATTTAGGATGTCTTTATTCACTGCCTCCGTGCATATTCTATTACCTTCTTCTTATATTATTTGACTTATGTCATTATAAATTATTTTGATGAGACTGAAAATGACAGATCAAGTATAATTTTTGCTATGTCTATATAATTATTTATGAATATATAATTTTAAGTAGTAAAAATATGTAAACTGTTGGATCAGTGAGATGAGTTTTAGAAATGTTAAGTAATTTCTTCAATGAATGTAAACTAATCCCTATTTACATACTCATATGACCTCTTTAAATATCCTTCTTGACAGAGAACATTCACATAGCACTCTCTTGCTTTTGACTAGTCACCAATATTTATTGGGATAAGGACAAAAGGAATGTAGATAGAAATCACGCTCCCTTGGCAAAATGGTAGTTGTAGGTTCTCCTTCAGGACCCATAAATTCACTAGCATTTCATAGTTAGAGAGATTTGAGCGCAAGACACAATTTACCTCTCAATGAGCAGTTCTCAAGTTCAGTTATTGAACTTTTGGTTATCACCAATGTATACCTCACTTTATAGCATCTTTATGGTTTTGGTGTGTGTGTGTGTGTGTGTGTGTGTGTGTGTGTGATGAAGGCCATTGTTATGGTTCATAGTCTTTATAGCTGGAAAAGACCATATGTAGATTGAGAAAAAGGAAGGAGACAATGATTTAGTTATCTTACGATCTTACAAATAAGAGAAGTAATTTTAAATGATTATGATTCTTTTTTAATTATGAGACATGATAGCCCCATTTTCATTTTAACATTAATATTTTAAAAGATCTCATTCTAATCTGAAGGCAAGATAGTTTCATAAATAGATTTTTTTTTTTACAATTGCTGAAGCTTTCACCATTCCTTATGTTGTTATCTCTGCCAGCTTTCTAGGTAGGTAAGACAGGTTGGAAGAACATCTTTATAGTTATAACCATTCAGTCAGTGACTTATTCAAAAGTTGCCCGAGAAAGGGACACATCCATTAATCATAAAAATCAGCAGGGAGTATAAAGTAAGGACATGTCTTTGAACAATAAAAATACTAAATAATGGCATAGCAGTTAGATCCCCTAGTCATTCTTCACAATCAACACTTACTTGTGAAAGCCAGAGCCATCACAGCAGGGTTAGCCAGAGCTTTTAAATATTCAGAGTGGATGTAATATCAGGGCATTCAGAAAAGAAGGCATAGAATTGAATGGCAGTATTGATTCTGCTTTTAGCCAGGGCTGTCTCCTTTAAAAAGAGACAGTACATCATCAGAGAACATTGAAATTGTCCACTTCTCAAATAAGCCTTCCTCCTCTAATGCATGCTACAAAATGAATGTTTGCTTCAAAAGATCTTTTTATAATGCTTCCATTATGTAGAAAACTAATTCTCACTGAATTTTCTTACTTTCAGTGATAATCAGAAAATTAAGTCTATTGGGTTAATTGGTCTTTGAGAGAAAAAAAAATGGAACAAAGGATTATTAGGTCAATTACGGTCCAGATTCCAAGGGGAGAGAGAAAGTGTTTTAAAATTAAAAACAAAGTAACTAATTGGAAAAGAAGCAGACAAAAAGTAAACAATAATCTCTGAATACTTACCATGCTATGTACCCTTAAGGGACTTGACAAATTATGTTACCTACAACATCTTTGGATTGTAGACTGGATTCAGAGATTAGGAATTTGTAGGAAAAAAGGGAAGAGAAACAGAGTAGTTGTTCTTCCTGCTTTATCTTGATTCACTTCCATGTTAATAGTGTATGGCATATTCTTCAAAGAACTAAGTGTTCTTGCTAGTGGATCTTGTTTAATTATTCCAGTGGTCACTGGCCCTGATAAAACATTCTCCACCCCTTGCTTCCTCACAATGAGGCTGTGTACTGCTGTGCTATAATTAGGCCTTGAACATCTCAGCTTCCTTTTCGGATTCATGCTTACTTGCCTTAATTGCCATTCAACTTTTGTACAGAGCCAAATCTTTGGGGACTCAGCTCCTCCATTAGACAACAAGCTATCAGCCTTTGCTCCTGTGCATTACTAATTTCATACTATCAAACAGCATTTTCACAGGATAGTTGTTTTCCATACACAGAGATAATAATTGCATGGAAATAATTTGGAAAAACATGTCTAATAACCACCAAGAAAACACTAATTCTAGAGAGCTTATGAATCTCTTATGGAATCATAGAGATTTTCTTTGTTTCTTTGTTTTTCTGTTCTTCCATCTGCAGTATTTTTCCATAATAGTTTAACCTGAATAATTTACCATAAATGACAACTTTTTTGATCAACTTATGGCCTGTTTTCTCCTCTTGTTGATTTTGGGCAAATCAGATATATACATACATATATATAGTTTAATAAAAATTCAGAACGAAGACAGCATCTCAAAACAGACTGCTATTCACTGGCTCTTTGGCCTCAGTAAATTGGTTAATTTCATAAAGTTCTCTGTTTCTTCTATTGTACTATATTAGAAGTAGTATGTCTTGACTATAAGAATTGCTTTGAAAGCTGAGAGGAAGAGGATATATGAATGTGCTGTGAAAGCTGAGATAATATCAGATCATAAAGGAGTGATTCTTGTTTGAACATCAAATGCCTAAAATTAACTTATTAATTAATTAATTAATTAATTAATTTACTTTCTTGCTTATTTGGTTTCTTGAAACAGGGTTTTTCTGCCTATGTAACAGTCCTGGCTGTCTTAGAACTTAGTTGTAAAGTAGGTTAGTATCAAACCCACAGTGATACTCCCACCTCTGCCTTTCTAATGCTGAGATTAAAGATATGTGCTATCCTGCCCAGATTAAAATATACTACTTTAATTTTATGAATATTTTATACTTAGAAATATCAGTATAGTGTGCCTGAAAATTGTAATAGCATCACAATATGTAAGGCATTATATAAAATATTATATACATACTAAATAACAAATGTTTCATGTATTATAATATATAATGCATATAACATGTGAATGTGGTTATATACAAAGAGAGAGAGAGATCATAGCTATTTTTCTTGGTTGACCATTTGAGGTCAAAATTTAGTCCTTATTGCTGAAAATGAAAATACACTTAGAAAATAAGAATCACTTTAATTTATCTATACTTTCCCTAAAAGCCCCTTGTTTGCAGCTTAGCTTCCATGGAACCAGAAAATATTAAGCAAGTTACACAGTAGGTCATACTCTTACCTAGCTGTGTCATCTATGAATAACAATTGTCGTGCCCAACCTCGACCAGCAAGGAAGACACAACCAGCAAAGATCTTCTTCAAGCAGTTTTACTCAGGAACCTTGATACAATCTTCTGACCCCAGGGAATCCCTGCACCACACTTAAATAGCTAGCGCTGCCCAATCCTAGCAAGCCACGTGGGGATAGTGGATAGGTTGTATCTACGCGGAAGCGACCAGGCCAAGCAGGAACAGTCAAAGAAGGACTTGTTTTTCTCAAGGAGCGGAAGGCGGAAACCGGACTTGTTTTTCACAAGGAGTGGAAGGCAGAAACCTGGGCCATCCCCGGGGCGCGTGACCTCCCTACAGTTCCCCCTTTTTGTTTTATTGGCACCCAGAAGACACTGGCATATACTGACCGTGGCGACCCCCCCACCCCTGTCTTAGGATCATCCCTTCATGTACCCGTCGTAGGATTACCTTGTTGTCCTCAAGGCTCCATGTCTTAGGTGAGAAGGGAAGTTGCCTGTCACTGAGTAGGGTCACTCGATATGCTCAGGGACGATGGAATATGCCAGGGGAAACAGGGCCCAGTAGAGTAAGGGTGGCTATATATCTTATATGACTGTTAGCCATGCCTGGGGGGACTGTCCTGCCTCAATGACTGCAAATGCCTGCACGACCATGGCCGCATGCTGCCTCTGTACGAACCTCATCCTGCACAAACACCACAGGCTCACTAGGGAGACCAGCAGCAAGAGTACGGCTAGAGCTCCTATACCCGCTCACTCCTCAGATGATTCATAGCAGCAGCAATCCAAGATGACAATCACGTAGCCAGTCCAGCATCCACATGTGTGGAGATCACAGTCACGATGGCTACACATAGCTGATCCATTAAGAAATCGAATTCTCCAGTCCAATTACCCAGAAGATAACTTGACAACTGTTTAGACAAATTAAAGGAGTGGGATTAAAGGTCATGACGTATCGGCATGAATCTCGGGAACACCGTTAGTATCCCCCACCCGGGCTCCGTTTGGACCAGCACTTGGGTCACACCGAGAAGTGTCAGCAAAAGCAGGATCTTCATTCTTGTTGCACCTCCTGGTCAATCTTTCAGGGACACACAATGGATCCTGCCGGTCCTGAGGAAACACACAAACAGACCCTTTCGCCCATGCCAACATGGGATCTGGCCCATGCCATAAGCCAGTGATCACATCTTTCCATTTCACATAACCTTTCAACATGCCCACCCGACATTGATGTCGGTCAGCGGCAGAAAGGCCATCATCATCCAAAATTAAAAAAATTAAGAGTAAAAAGGGCCAAGGATATCTGTTACTTGGGGGTTTTACCATGGCCTATTCCCCCCTTTTGTTTAATTAGGCATTCCTTTAATGTACGATGAGCTCACTCAACAATACCTTGTCCTTGGGGATTATAAGGCAGGCCATGGCTCAATTGCACATCCATCTGTTTACAAAAGGATTTGAAAGATTGGGCAGTGTATGCTGGGCCATTATCAGTTTTTAAGTGTTGAGGCTTTCCCAAGCAGCCCAGGCTTCTAGGCAGTGTCCAATAACATTGCGTGACTTTTCTCCACTCATAGGGGTAGCATGAATGACACCTGAACAAGTATCCACAGAAACATGAATGTATTTTAGAGTCCCAAATGCAGATATGTGAGTTACATCCATTTGCCAAATCTTTGGGGTTAGGAGGCCCCTAGGATTAACCCCTACACTAGGGGGATGGTGAGAAGTGATACACTGTTGACATCCTAAAACTATCTGTCGAGCATCTGCTCGAGACAGATGAAACTTATGCTGTAAGGTTTTAGTAGGCACATGAAATCGTTGATGAAACTGTTGGGCTTGATCCATGATGAGCTTAAGAAGATAAACTCCATTCGGGTACATCTATCCACAGGATCATTTCCCTCACTGAGAGGACCAGGCAAACTTGTATGAGCTCTAATATGTTGGACAAAAACTTGTGACCTCTTTTCCAGATCAATTCCTGAAGTTTCCTCAGCAGCTGGCATACCATGCTGCTAGTTTTAATAGGGCCAGCCACTTCTAATATCTTAAGTGCATTAACATATGATGAATCAGAGAGCAAATTAAAGGCAAAAGAACAATTTTTAAACACTTCCAGCACAATCTTGAGTTCAATTACTTGTGGAGAGCCAGTTGATTTTGACACAAAATTGGCTCTTGATGGTCAACCATATAGGCTCCACAACCATTTTTGGATCCATCTGTAAAAATGTTTGGCGCCCCCTGTATAAGAACAATGGAGGTAACCTTAGGAAAAATCACAGGACGTTCCTTAAAGAAGGATAACAAAGGGTGTTTTGGATAATGATTATCTATCTCACCATGGAATCCACAGTGTAATATAGCCAAATCATCCACAGTGCCACACAACATCTTTATCTGCTGACCTGTATAGGGCACTATGATTGAGGTTGGGGAAACACCAAAGTATTGTATGGACTGTTGGATCCCATTCAGGGCTAATCGTGAAACTGCTGTAAGATAATACTGTACTGATCTAGCTGGAGAAGTTCTGGGATAAACCCAAAGCAGAGGGCCATCTTGCCACAAAAATCCTGTGGGCTGCATGTAGGTGGCTAGAATGCATAGCACAATGTCTGCACCCTCCTTCCATCACTGTAAAATTGCGCCTTGTAATCCTTTTTCAACCTTCTTTAAAGCTTCCCTTGCTTCATCAGTCAATTTTCTAGGAGAATCCAAGGCCCCAATCCCCAACTAAAGTATTATACAATGGTTTTAATTCATAATTTGCTAATTTTAAATAACATTTTACCCAATTAATATCTCCCAATAATTTTTGAAAATCATTAAGAGTCCTAAGATTATCTTTCCTCAATTCAACTTTCTGGGGGATAATGATATAAGGGCTTACTTTTGCTCCTAAATAATTTACAAGATTGCCCTTTTGTACCTTTTCAGGGGCAATAATCAATCCCCCACCTTCTAGAAATTTAACTAAATTTCCATATGCTAAATCTAAAATCTCTTCATTCTTTGCAGTTAAAAGGATATCATCCATAAAATGGACGCATCTCAGTGCAGGAAACTTCTGTCTTAATGGGGCGATGGCGTTGCCCTCAAAAAGTTGACACATAGTAGGGCTATTGGCCATACCCTGTGGTAAAACCACCCATTCATATCTTTGATCAGGTTCTTCATGATTGAATGATGGAACAGTAAAAGCAAATCTTTCACTATCCCTTGGACAAAGAGGTATAGAGAAAAAGCAGTCATTTATATCAATCACTACAACAGGCCAACATGCTGGCAGAGAGGACAAAAGAGGAAGCTCGAGTTGCACTGGGCCCATGATTTGCATCTGTTGATTAATAACTCATAAATCATGCAACAGTCTCCATTTCCCTGACTTCTTTTTAATCACAAATATTGGGGTATTCCAAGGTGACACTGATGGTTTTATATGCTTCATAGCCAGCTGTTCATCTACCAGGGCTTTAGCTGTGGCAAGCTTCTCAGAGGAAAGCGGCCACTGAGGAACCCATACTGGCTCCTCTGTCTTCCAGTTAATGGGAATGCCTTCCTCAGCGGCCCCTAGGAAAAACCCAGGTCCTGATTCCTTTCTCTTTGTTGGGCAGTTATAGGGCTAGTCCTACCCTGCAGGTATTTCCCTATTCCTTTACCAGGAAAATAGCCCATATTTTTTCATAATCTTTTGTGAAGTTTCAGAATATTCATTAATTTATTTGAAACCCATGTCTTTCAGCAAATTTCTCCCCAAAAGAGAAATGGGTAAATCCAACACATAGGGTTGCATAACTCCTGAATGCCCTTCCTGATCTCTCCAACTCAGTTGTCTTGCACTCATATCAGGAGCTCTTGCATAACCGAGACCTTATAATATTTGAGATGAGGCCTATACTGGCCATCCAGAGGGCCAATCTTTCTTAGCTATTATACTTCTACCGGCCCCTGTATCCAACAGTCCTAGGATCCTTTTACCATCTACCCTTAGCTCCATTACTGGGCGTTGGTCTAAACCCAAAGCTAAAAATGTAAGGTCAGAGCCTGTGGAATGAAACCCTTCTCTCCCCTCTCTCTGGACTGGGCTGCAAATCTTTCATGAAGACTAGGTAAAAGTAATAGTTGGGCTATTCTGTACTCAGGGGAAATGGCAGTAATCCCTTTCAGCGATTCTACCATGATCTTGACTACCCTGGTATAATCTGGGTCAATAACTCCTGGATGGACATGCAGTCCTCTTAAAGCTGTAGATGATCTCCCTATAAGTAACCCTACTGTGCCAGGCTCAAGGGGTTCTTTAAAATCAGTTTCTATCAACTGGACCCCCATCCGAGGAGTTAGTACGAGTCTGGTGGTGGTGCGGAGGTCCAGTCCTGCGGAGCCCTTAGTGGCTCTCCTTGGCCCCTTGGATGGCGAAGTGACGGCCATGTCTCGTGACTCTGTTCTACATCCTGATTCTCGACTGCCCCATATATTTGTGGGCCTTGGGATTGTGGGCCCTGCTGTCCATTTTTTGGACATGCTCCACCAAAACCCATGCTAAGAGACTGCCCATTGATGTCTTTTACCGAGCGGCACTCATTAGCCCAATGGTTCCCCTTTTTGCACTTGGGGCACAGCCCTGGTTGCCTTGGGTGTTGGCCACTTCCTGTACTGACTAGACTTCTCCTTTCTGGACATTGCCTTTTTAGGTGCCCCTGTTTACCACACTTAAAACACGCTCCTGAGCTTCCTCCTTTTCTCTGCATCATCTGCATAACAGCAGCTGCAAGTCCAACATTAGTCAATTTCTCTACAGACCTTCATCCAAGCTTCAAGTCCCTTGTTCTTGTAAGGAGTGATAGCAGCTCGACATTCCTTTGTGCACTGTTCATAGGCCAACTGTTTAATCAAGGGCATAGCAGTATCGGGGTCTCCAAAGACTCTCCCCACTGCTTCCACTAATTGGGCTACAAAGTCAGAGAATGGCTCCATAGGTCTTTGAAGGATCTTGGTGAGGTTTCCACTCACTTCTCCCTTATTAGGCAAGGATTTCCATGCCTTTGTTGCAACTTCATTAATCTGCTGGTAAACCTGTCCTGGATACCCTGTCTGAGCATTGGCAAAGCGTCCCTGACCCAGCAGCATATCCCTATCCCAGGCAGCCTGGCCGCCCCCCACTGCCTAATTATCAGCAGCCTGTTCATTGGCAAACTCAATAAGAAAAGCTCTCCAGTCCAAATACTGTCCCGGACTAAGACAGGCCCGAGCAAGGTTAGTCCAATCACTAGGAGTCATGCAAAATCTGTGTAAGTCCTCAACCTGAGCTATGGTAAATGAGGCCGTAATGCCATATGTCCTGACTGATTCTGCCAGGGACTTGATCACCTTAAAGTCTAAAGGCTCATGAAACCTCTGTTGATTAGCATCCACATAAACAGGATAGGCCAGATGTAGTTCTGTGCGGACTGCCTTCCACACTTCTGGGCAGAAAGTATGCTCCTGGCTTCTATTTCCCCCTTCTACAGGATTAAATGGAGGAGGAGCAGATGGGTGTCATCCAGGGGGTTCACCCTCCATTTTACACTTACTTCCCCTTTCCCTATGCTTTGGCTTTAAAGTCTGTCTTTCCACTTGTCCTATTAATTCCTGTAACTCATCCTCAGTATCCGTCCCCTCCGTCTCTCTGTCTGTATCTGATCTTTCTGTATCTGTTTCTTTTGTACTTCCTTGCTTTTCCGATCTTTCTTCCTGGAGCATTTCAAGGGCCACATGTCCCTTTTCTAATGCTTTCTGACAGCACCTCTGATCCTCCAAGCAACTACGCACTAGACGCCAAACTGGGCGAACTCCAGGTTTTAAGGTTCCTTGGGACCATGCAATGTCTAAGTCTTCGCCTAGCTTGTCCCAACAAGCAACAGAAAGATTACCCGAGACTGTGAACCAGGGTGCAATGGCATTGCATTCACTCAGAAACCTCTCTATGGTGCTCCTTTTCATCTTCAACTTTCTTGATTCAGACAGCTCCTGAAGAGCCAGAAAAATTGGGTGGGATTGTGAATTCCCCATGATATTGTGTAGCTCACTGTTACTGTACACAATCCTCACAGCAATAGGCAAAAATGATTTCAAATGAAAAAGGAGGTTTACAAGCAGCCTTACCTTGGGAACTTTCCAGCACTGCCCTGACTGCGAGAAGTTCTGATCTCCGGATCCCCGTATGGGTCACCACTTTTCGCGCCCAACCTCGACCAGCAAGGAAGACACGACCAGTGAAGATCTTCAAGCAGTTTTACTCAGGAACCTTGATACAATCTTCTGACCCTGGGGAATCCCCACACCACACTTAAATAGCTAGCGCTGGCCAATCCTATCAAGCCGAGTGGGGATAACGTATAGGTTGTATCTACGCTGAAGCGAGAAGGCCAAGCAGGAACAGCCAAATAAGGACTTGATTTTCTCAAGGAGTGGAAGGCAGAAAACGGACTTGTTTTTCACAAGGAGCAGAAGGCAGAAACCGGACCATCCCCAGGGCGCAGGACCTCGCTGCTCCCTACAAACAATGACAAGTATAGAAAGATAATTGTAAAGGCCTTATTAGTGTCTTTCATATACTGGTGGTAACCAAATTAAGTTTAACTGGATTTCAGGTCCACTCAATCAGAGGGAAACCATGACTGATACTAGAAACTCAGCAAACTTCCAGAGGCCAGTAATTTCATGGATCTTCCACACCACTGTACCAACACAATGCCTTACTACATTCTAAACCTTAGCCTTATACTTACAGATAATTGTAGTTATAAGAATTGTCAAATATCTTCTCTTTGTAGCAAATGACTACTAACCCAGAAAGATAACCAGACACAATGCACAGATTAACAGATCCTGGAGAGGAGACTCAGTCCCAATGGATACATCTATATCACAGCTTGAGCTCTGTACCTCAGGGAATCCCTTGGAAGTGTGGGAGGAAACCTTTTAAGCCAGAATATGAGAAAGTCTGCTACAAAACAGTTTTTCTTTCAAATTGCTACAGAGTGAAGACATAAACAGTGACAAGCTAACAGCAAATGGAATATCTCATGGGTTCACATCTCTGGACATGGAACGACAGGCAACTAAATACTTCTGAAACAGGGAAAGTTAAGTTCTCCATAAGATAATGCTCTTAAAATTGGTTTTCTGTTTCAAACATAGAGACTTGGTGGGCTGAGCAAGACCAATGGTCCCCTACCAGGTCAGAGAAGGCAAGGGAGGATGGGGAAGAATTGTAGAAGAGGTAAATGAGAGAGGAACAATGTATGGGATGTAAAATAATAATAATAAAAAACATTTTCTGATACAAAATGGTCAGTCCATAAACCATACATATACAACATCAGAAATAATGTTGTATTTGTATATTTGTACATAAACACAAAAACATACACACACATATATATATACTCATTATATATTTATATTCATATTTATATGTAATATACATTCACACAACTGCTAATTGATAACAATGTACATCGCCATTTTCTTTATCATGTCTTCATTGACAATAAAATTGAAGATTTAAGTGCTATATATTACTACTTACTAAGCATTAAAAGTTCAGGGAAAAAGTGACTCCATCAACTATTACTTTTTGAAGATGGTTTTAAGACTTTTTCTTTATCAAGTCCTAGTCAGCTATCTCCCTGATTCAAGAATAAATAATCAAGCTTAAAAGGTCTTTGCTCTTTATCTATTCATGCCATTTGACCAATTGTGTGATAGATTCAGGACTTTATTTGCAATTTTTCATGGAGAAACAAGGCCAATGTTGATAATCTATACTAATGTTCTCACATGTTCTATACTAATGTTCTCTCTGCAAACTCCCTGGCCATTAATTAAAGCAATAACATACACTGTGACTAACGTTTTTCTTTAAATCCCAATGGTTTGTGGGAGGAAAAATCCTCTCCCCATATAGTACTTGTAGTTCAAGATTTTCATTTATAACTTAGTAAGAATATACATATTATACTTCCATATAGATTTTACAAATATCTTAGGATCTGTAACATATATTCAGTAATAAAAAAATCAAATAACTTTTTTTACTGCAGTGAATTTGCTATTAGAAAGAACAATGTTAATCTTCATTTGGTAGCCATTAAAGTTACTCAGTATATTCAAGAAAACTGTATTTGAATTTTAAGCCTTGTTCATTCGCTAGAATAGATTTTAAAATTCCAGTAATAACTCTTGAAATCATTATTTGTGTGGCCACAATTTGTTGGGGGAAAAATCTCTAGAGAGACTGGAAGAGTGACAATTAACCATGCCTACTGAGGCATCTGCTAACGATAGGTGCAAAGACCAAGATGTTGATGATGAAACATTAAAACAAATACATATGCTTCTAACACCCATTCATGATCTTTTGTCTCCTTATAAAAATGATAAGATCACACACATGGTATGCACTCACTGATAAGTGGATATTAGCCCACATGCTCGAATTACCCTAAATGCATAGATGAAACTCAAGAAGGATGACCAAAATGTGAATGCTTCATCACTTCTTTAAAAGGGGAACAAGAATACCCTTGGGAGGGAATAGGGAGGCAAAGTTTAGAACAGAGGCTGAAGGAACACCCATTCAGAGACTGCCCCACATGTGGCCCATACCTATACAGCCACCAAACTAGATAAGATGGATAAAGCAAACAAGTGCATGCTAACAGCATCCAGATGTAGATCTCTCCTGAGAGTCACAGCCAGAATATGGCAAATACATAGGCGAATGCCAGCAGCAAACCACTAAACTGAGAACAGGACCCCCGATGAAGGATTCAGAGGAATGACTGAAAGAGCTTAAAGGGACTTGAGACCCCATATGAACAACAATGCCAACCAACCAGAACTTCCAGGGACTAAGCCACTTCCCAAAGACATACATGGACTGATTCTGGGCTCCAACCTCATAGGTAGCAATGAATAGCCTAGTATGAACACCAGTGGAAAGGGAAGCCCTTTGTCCTGCCAAGACTAAATCCCCAATGATCAGGATTATTGGGAGGGAGGGTGATAAAGGGGGGTGGATGGGGAGAGGAACACCCATATAGAAGGGGAGGGGGAGGGGTTAGGGGGATGTTGGCCTGGAAACTGGGAAAGAGAATAACAATTGAAACATAAATAAGAAATACCCAATTTAATAAAGATGGAGAAAAAAAGAATAAAAAAATTGAAGGATCAAATTAACAAATGAGATAAAGTCAAATAACAACAACAAAAAAATGATAAGATTCTCCCACTTGGAAAAATTGCTAGTTACTTTACAGATAACTGTACATTACAGAAAATTTATTAGGAAATACCATGTTGCTTTAAAAATGTTTAATTCAATGACTGAGAACAGTTAAACTACCTTGGAGACCTAGATCGATCACAATTCTGAGAGACAGGCCTGGGAATGCATAATCACTGCACATTGTTACTTTTCAGCTGTTATTGAAATTACCACTAGGAGAAAATGCCTCTGACACAGATAAGATTATGTTTTCTTTGTCACTAATGATTAAAAATAAAGTAGATGGAGAATTTAAATGATACAGAAAGAAACGGAGAGAATGTTGTAGTTGTTGGCCAATATAGTAATCCCCTCAGAAAAATGAAAATATGTCAATTATCTCAAAATATTCCTGTTTGCTAAATCAACAGAGACCTTACATAATCCTTCCTTTAATGTCACATTATTTTTATGGGGAATGATGTTAATAATTTGTGGCAAATAACAGCATGTTTATTTTTTATCATATTTTCACACAATTTTAATTCCTGTGATACTTCATATCACTTTGATAGATATTTTTAGCCAAAGAAAAAAGGCAAGAAGCATGGTTAAACGAACTGCTAACCTTTGTGTTATTTTAAATTTAAATTTATTTGTAATCAACTCTTTATCCAGAAAATTCAAGTCTGTAATATCAGAAGATGTGGCATAACTATAATGTAATTGTTCATCATTCTATTAAAAATGCATTGTTGTACAATGCTGCAGGCTCTTTTTTCCAGCTGTATTTAGTGGTCCTCTCTAATTGGTCAGGACTAATGATATTCTCTGACAATAATGAATAAATAGTACAGGCTTTTATCCCTCACAGTATAAACCAAAAAGGAAACAAAGAGGTATCTTTCTGAGTTGCCAGTGTGTACCACCTGATTTCTATCCTTATCCACAGCTTCAAGACATTATGAAAAACATAAACACATGCAAAATTGATTGAGTGGAAGAAAAAACAAAAATGTGCACCCCCTTTTTAGAGTAAATATAAATAAAGATCTTTCAGCTTATAGACTAACAATGGACAACTAACAATTTTATATCCAAAAAATAAACAACACAGAGTACCATCTACCCATATTTATTCCAAATAAACTATATTCATATTGACTCTCTAATGATCCTCTGTGTCTTAAGCTATGCTTTTCTAATGTATAAATATCACAATAAGTCTGGCTAGATCATTTTTGGTTTTAGCTAATACATTTTTTTAAATTCCAGATTATTTCATTTATTATTTAGGAATGATGATATATATGGTTTATTTACAGTGATAATTAAAGATTCTTTATTCAGTATTTTTATTGTAAATTCTTTTCTCAATACAACTGGAAAAACAGATGAGAGATAAATGATTTGTGGTGTAATTCAGTCTACAGCCTTGTAAAAACAGAGTGAATATAAAACTTTTAGCAACTTAACTTGTGTTAGTGTATCTAGTTGATGGTTATGTTTACTGATATAAATGTAAGTGTCTTTCATTGTGAAATTTTATGTGCCTTTATTCATAAAGAGGTAGAAGAAAGCTTCATGTGCAAAGATAAGAAAGAAGATTATATATATATATATATATATATATATTAAGCTGGAAGTACTGAAAATTCCACAATTATTTTGCAATGGTACATGAAGAATTGTGATATCAATAATAATTGAAATTCTCTTTCTACTTTATAAAACAATGACATAAGGAATCCTAATTATTTAATTAGTATTGTAGGTTGTTAATTGCAGATGAATTATGAAGTTAAATATAAGTATTAAGTCATATAATTTTTCACATACACTTGAGTACCAATGTTTAAAACTATATTTGTAAATTTCATGAATCAAAATACCTGGATTTTTCCTAGTATAGTAACATGAATCTCACTGTAAATTTACTTAAAAATCAGTATGTCATTAATACTTTTGTCTTTTTGAATAAAAAAAATCTTAGTTCTTCAGATTCTTTGAAATCATCCAATGTGGTCTTTTGTTTTGTACATTTCTTACTTTAAATACTCAATTATTGAGACTACAGTTCCTGATCAGATACTGCTGTGAACAGCAGAGTGAAATTGACTTTCTTCTCCATCTTGATGTAAGTAGGTCCTATCACCACTATTCACCATTCAGTTTACAGACACGTCACAATTCTTGCTATTCAACACTGGACCCTGTATGCTGTAATACTTGCCTAGTAGGCATGAGGTGCTCACTCATATCATAATGGTTAATATGGTACCAGTCAATTGTACTCTTTCCGAATTGTTGCCTACTCTATGGGGGAAAATATCTCATACAGATGAGCATTCTTTTATCATTATTCTTATTAGGTGTCTAAATTGATATTTCTTGAAATATCTTCATTAATTCAACTTTATGAAACTTTCAGCTATGCTCCTGCTGTACATTTCAGTTTTGAAAATGGACTCAAATATTTTTTAATTACCATTGTGTGTAAAAAATTAGAGTATCAACTCTAATTTTATTCTCCAAACTATTATCTTCTGCCATCTAGAACTACTGATATTACTAGCCACTATCTCCACAAACTTCATATATCCATATTGAGCTCAGTGCATTCTGAATTCTTGGGGAAATCATATTGAAATCCCAGTTTTTTCATTTGGCTTCAAATGAACTGGTGGTGAACAAAATATTGATAAGATCTTCCAAAATTGTTTCTGTATAAAATTTAGTTGATATTTTTATTGTTATGAGCTTTGGTTATAATGCGGAGAAAAATCAATAGTGCTGTGATTCATATATGCCATGTTACAAGCCTGCAGCACTACATTGTTTAGATATCCCACGCTTTAAGAATATGGAATTACATATTTTCAACTGTGTCAAAAGTCCAGTGATACTAGAAATACTAAGAATTATTATTAATGATAACATTTACTACAGAAGGTAATTGCATATGTGTAGAATTTCTTATTCGATACAGAGAAATGGGTATTTTTTATACTAACTTTTATTAGTATTGTATTACCTTTTTGCTGTGTATTATCTTGGGTACAGAAATTAAAGCTTTTGTAATCAATTTTGAATGTCATAATGAAACATAAATTTTATTATGTTAAATAATGAAATATTATTTATTCATAAATATTAATAACTGTAATATATAAAAATACTATTTCACACCGTGCCTTTAGAAGTACAAAAAGTCTGAAGTAGTAAAAACTAGAATATTTATTGCATATGTTATATTATTCTATAATGTACAATATCATAGAAAATGCTGTCTAAATATATTTACATTTACATTTTGACAAAAATTAATGAAGAATATTTTAGAAAAACATATTGTTCCTAGTATTCAAAATGAAGGGTGAATTAGTATATTTATAGAGTGAACATTTCTTGGCTTCCTGCTTTCAGCTTCAGCCAAATAATATCTTTAGACAAATAGTTTATGCTATAATTAACAAAAATCTTATTTTATATTTACATGAAAATCATATGGTAGAAGTTATCAAAAGACTATTGTATCCAAGCTCAGAGGGCAAAAGTCCTTCTGTAATTGCCCTTTTTTATTTCATTATGATGTATTATTCAGTTTGCATTAAAAGTTTAGTGGTGGGGTTGGGGATTTAGCTCAGTGGTAGAGCAGTTGCCTAGCAAGCGCAAGGCCCTGGGTTTGGTCCCCAGCTCTGAAAAAAAAAAAAAAAGAAAAGAAAAGAAAAAGTTTAGTGGCTGCATTTGGCATTGATCTCAGGTGGGGCATTCTCTGGGTGACCTTTTTTGTTGGTCCCTGCTCCATTCTTAGTTCCTGTATTTCCTCCTGTGAGTATTTTGTTCTCCCTTCTAAGAAGGAATGAAGTATCCTGAAGCATTTTGGACTTCCTTCTTCTTCAGCTTCATGTGGTCTGCGAATTTTTTCTTAGGTATTCCAAGCTTTGGGAATAATATCCACTTATCAATGAGTGCATACCATGCCTGTTCTAATGGAGGAGTTAGAGAAAAAGGTTGAAGGAGCTGAAGGGGTTTGCAACATCATAGAAAGAATAATATCTACCACCCAGATACCACTAGAGCTCCCAGGGACTAAACCACCAACCAATGAGTACACATGGAGGAATCCATTGCTTCAGCCACATATGTAGCAGAGGATGACATTATCCAGCATCAATAAGAGAAAAAGCCCTGCAAAGGCTCATTTCCCCAGTGTAGGGGAATGCCAGGGCATTGAGGTGGGACTGGGTTGGTGGGAGTAGCAGCATCCTCATAGAAAGAGGGTGAGGGGAAGAGGGTTATGGGAAATGAGGGGAAAGGGAATACCATTTGAAATGTAAATACATAAAATATCCAAGAAAAATAAAATTTAAATAAAACTTTTATTATTAGTGTGTATATTTCACAATAATTCAAAGTTCTATAAATAAATTATACATTATTTTGAAAACAAAAGAGAAGAATCTAAGGCCGGGATTATTCACATTTTAAATATAACCTCTATAGAAGACTAACAAATGCAATTTATTTTTTAACATGAAACTAGGTCTATAAAATTTGTCAATTATATGATAGAGGTCAAAACTATTTAACTTATTTGAAAGGTAATCTGTTGTTGCTCTCACTGCACATTTTTCTTAACAATTGCCAGTCCATATATAAGCCAGAAGCCATAACATATGTAACATTATTGTTAGATGTTCACATGGAAGATTTTTTTCTAATTCTGCTGGTTTATTTTTCTTCTCCTAAGACTTAGAATGCCTTTTCCCTTGGATTGATGATGAAGTTCTCTAGTCTATTTATCACCCTTGCTTCAGATTCTCATTATTAGAATCTCTAACATGTTCCCACTGACACATATTTTCATACAGTGCATGCACATTATTATTTCTTGAAGCATGTGAAACTTCCTTCAGGAAATCTGTCCCTGAGAACAGACTAGAGTACACTGCTTGGGCAAGGAATATGAATATGTGTATGGGGTATGTGTAGTAATTGTGAGAAACAATAAATAGCAAGGGAGGTTTTCTGTTATAAAATTATTGAGAATATTTCAAAAATTAATTATTTACTTCCTTATCATTCTTGTTAAACTAGTCTTAACCTCTTACTTAGTTCACCAAAGAATTAAGAAAGTTCACTACTTTACTGTACCATAGAAAACATGCTTTGTTCTACTAAGAGGACTTACTTTAAAGACAAATAAATAATTCATTCCCTCACAGGAGTCATGAAGTGAGCAGTCATTATTATACATTTAAGGAAGGAAATAGCATAAGTTGTCTGAACTTCTGACTGCATTTGTTGATCACCCTTTAATGCTTTCTTGAATTTTGTAATAGTCAGTATTTAGAATAAATGGTTCCATTTTTTTTACAGATGGACAATTGGAGATGAAAATCACTCTCAAACATTTAAATGTGAAAGAATGGCAGCAATAAGTATTTCAAAGCCACTAAATATGTAAGTAAGTGGTAAAACAGGCTCTTTAAATTCAGAAAAGATACTATTCAATCCCTCTAGTTTCATAATCTGCTTTTGTAAGCAGTGCTATGTGTCCCGGTTAAGCTAAATAAGGATTACAATAACTTTATACTTTTCTTATTCTCTCTGACATAGAACAACTGACAGTGTGTTTTATAATCCTCACAATATGAGAAAAAGGTTCTAAAAGGCTACTTTCCACATCCTCCTACACACTCTCACAATGACTTCACTTACCCTCCCTCAGTCCTACATTGACTTTATCAGGAAAGAAAATTTATCAGTTTTCCTACACCATTACAGCTTACCACCTTCTAAGTAGAACAGCACTTTAGAAATTCACCTAGTTTGCAATCATGTTTCCACATTTTCACCTGCAAAATAATCCAGACTTGAGATTGGCCTCAGGATGTTTGGGCTATACTGAAGGTATTAAGTCCTACACTTCAAAAAAAAGTTTGCTTTTAAAACTCCTTATACATGGCAACACACACATTAATGTTGATTAAACATGCACACATATTGGAGAAATTAAAGGGACTGCATATTTGGATATTCTAACTGGAGAGAAGCATATTAAGAGCTATAAGTTGGTATAATTGAAAAATCTAAAATTCATTCTGAATAATTATACTGCCATACTATATCAAAGGGCTTATAAAACAATGCATTTCATTATTAGAATGCTCAACATGGTAAATTTTTTTTCATTCAATTTTTCACAATAAGCACAATCCAAACAGATAACTCATTCACTATATAAATGTTAAATCAGTGACTGAAGATAACGTTTTTGGTGGAAAAAACACATAAAATGAAATAATAATACTTGAATTTGAATCTTATTTAATTTATGTCTTATGTCATAAAAGTTATGAATTCATTTTGTGTCTTATTTTACTTTAATGAAGAAGAGGGATTAATTTACGCCAACTTCTGTAGCTAGTATTAGCTATTGAAGGGTTGTTTTATATTAAAGTTTTATAACAATTCACAATGTTTAATAATCTCAGCATAATTATTTTTAATCTAATTTCATTTTTTACTTACTTTACATCCTGCTCATTGTCCCCCCTCCATGTCACATCCTCTCCTACAATCCTTCCCCTATGCTCTTTCTGCCTTTCCTCTAAGCAGGTGGGGGTCTTGCTAAGTATCCCCCACTCAGTTACTTCAAGTCTCTGTGAGGCTTGGTACTTCCTCTCCCACTGAGCCAAACCAGGAAGTTCAGCTAGAAGAACATAGCTAACATACAGGAACCAGCTTCTGGGATAATACCTGTTCCAGCACTTTGTGACCCACAAAGTGCACATCTACCACATATGAATGGGGAGGCCAGTCCTTCTATGTTCTTCATTTGGTGCTCTAGATTCTGAAAACCCCAAGAGTCCAGGCTAAATTGACTCTCTTGGTTTTCCTGTGGAATTCCTGTCTCCTTCAGGGTCACAATCATTATTAACATTAATAGTATAATTTACATGACTAATTAGGTGAAAAGCAGTGATGCAGATTTTCTGGGCATAGGAAACATATTCAATTCATATCTTCTCTCTTTGACTATTTTGCTCTCCTTGAGCCTATGTAATCTCAGTATGTAGATCAGATAGGTCTCAAACTTAAGGTTTTGTTTCCTCAGTCTCAGTGCTGGGGTTTATAAATTCATACCACCATCCCACTTGCTGATATTTTTTCTTAAACTAAGATATTATAATGCCATGTATTTACTTTAATTTCATTTTAAACAAGGGAAAAATACATCAAGATAATTTGTATAGTGTTTATGAGTGATTATCTTAATAGGCATATGATATTGGGAGCCATTCTCACTATTTTGAGATAATCTCTGTATCTTATTCAAATGATATATATTTGACATCCTTATGTAGATTTTTCCTTGACATAGGAAAGATAGCTGTGTTGTCAGTTATTAAAGTAGTACAAATAGTAAAATATTCCAAAGTATGTTTCTATATACTTATATTTTGGTTGAACCAATACCTAGACATATCGTTCAAAAGCCTACATAAATCATAATCTGTCTTCCCAGGTGACTGCATTTTTTAGCTAAAACTTATTAAAACCTTCTATATTTCCTTTCTTAAACTGGTCTTGTATGCAAACTCTCTTTTATGAGTTACAGTATAACTTTCTTTTCAAGTCATGTCAAAAAAGGTTGATAGATTTGTTCTAAAACATAAATGATCAATATAAATTTTTCCTACCTCTTCTTTAAGTTTCCAGTGCTAACTAAGCACTTTAAATTTACTTCCTGTGACTTATAGTCATACTCTGATCTAAATCAGAATATATCTCACTTATTAATAATAGATTGACACAATATATTGGATTCTGGAGACCAGGTTTATGTTTGCTTACACATATGTTGCTTTATCAGATTTTTGTATAGTTACTATGTTTTATTTCTTAATATATTTGTATTGCCTTTCATAATAAAGCTCTGATTGAATGAAGCATGCACACGGTTAATTTTAGGTTCAAATCTTTGACATCTTCTACCAAGATACCCCTGCTTGTTCCATGACCTCATTTATTGCTGAAAATTCCTTAACCCTGTTTTTCCTTTATCACAGAGAAAAATGAAACAAAAGAGAAAATTAATGTGATACTGTATATCAAGCACTCAAGTCTTTATCTGAACTTTCTCAAATATGAATATTTCTCATTGCATCTGGTCGTTGGAGTTAGCACATTTTATTTTGTAACCTTCATTCTCAGCAGCAGTCCTGAAGAGTCTTTCAATACATAAGAAGCTTCCTCATGCCTTTTGTTGTTAGGAACATTAATATCTCATTACAGAATATTGGTTGCTATGGTAACCAGAGGGAAGACAGAAGGAGAAGGGCATTGATGAAATTACTACATGACAGTTAAGGTTAAATTTAAACAGTTTTTTTTTCTTTTTTCTTTTTTTCAGAGCTGGGGACCGAACCCAGGGCCCTGCACTTGCTGGGCAAGTGCTCTACCACTGAGCTAAATCCCCAACCTGTCCCGAGCTATCGTCTTGCCAGCAAGAATGCATGCGGACACCAGGATCCTTTTGCAGCAAAGTGTTTACTGTATAGCTCTCTTGAACAGGTACAGGGGGACCTCAAGCGCTCGCCTTATATAGACAGCAGGCTGAGGCTATGCTAATTGTCCTTCAGGGATTGGTGGAGCATGAGTTACCTTATTAGCATGGTGCTGCTCCCTCATTAGCATATTACCGGCCAACTGATGCCAGGTGCAAAGCCTGCGCGTGCGCAGTACCGTTATTCACCACAAGAGGGCGCCCTACATTCTCCCCCTTTTTTGTTTAATAAAATGACTGGTCTAGATCTGGGTGTCACGTCAATCTTGTCATTGCTCCTGTCTTAGGTCGTTCTCATCCAAACTTGGCCTTACCCATCATAGAGTTATCCTATCGCCACCGGGCCCCATGTCTTAGGTTGGTCCGAGCCCAAGGAAAGTTGCCCGTCTCTGGATACAATGACTCTACATGACAGTGACAAAAATGATCTAGGGCGAAATCTTAATCTTTCAAAGAGGCCAGTCATATGTTGGGAGAAGCACCCTTTTTAATGGTGCTCATAGCCTGGTAAACAACCACTTTGTGTCTGGCGTTTTCTCTTTTAAATGGCCAATAAGCCAGAGACCTACTCCGCATCCAAGGAGGACAATAGCTTCCCAGGCAAACATGCCTGCCCACTCCTTGAAAAGGGGAGAAAGTATTCGTGATCCATGAGGTCAAATCTTCAACTGTGATGGGATCCAACCTAGTGCTGTTGAGGACAGCAATCTGCATCAGCAAGTGTCTTGATAGTTGCTCTGCTTTCATGGACCAGTTTCCCTTCAGGTAATTCAAGATTTCTTTGCTCTGTTGAAAATGCTGAGAAAAGTTAGCTCGCAAAGGAATAATGCATAAATTCTAAAGAAGGAAACACAGGACAGCTGCATCATATGACACAGTGCTTCAATTTGTTCCTGAAATTTGTATATGTAATAGGCCAAATATCAGTATTTTGTAATAACCAATTTGATTGTTGTTTGGAATAAGATGTTTCACCAGGTTTCTTTTTTAAAATACTTCCATAACTCTAGCCTACAATTTTGTACTAATAGGACAAAAGCTTTATCTCCAATGAGGATAACAAAGGCTTAAGTCCTCTGGTAAGGTGAGGTATTTTGGCAATTAACATATCCTTGGAAGCTTAAAATTAGTTTTGTTTTTTGTTTTTGTTTTTTTTTCAAGTGTGAAACAGTCAAACACATTATTTTAATTAACATCACATCCTAATATCAGTCCTCCTTCCCTGTACCCCCTTAAGCAGCTCCTCCTTTGTTCCTCACTCCAATTCCCCTTTGAGAAGGAGGAGCCCCCACCCCTGCCCCGTATACCACCCTCCACCTTCCACTATCCCCCCTCATCATATCAAGTTACTGCACAATTAGGCACATCTTCTCCCACTGAGGTCAGACAAGGCTACCCCAGTTAAGTTAATTGACAGGCAGGTAGGAAGCAGATTTAGGGACATCCCCTGCTCCAGTTATTGTGGGACCTGTATGAAGAACAAGTTTTACATGTGCTATGTGTGTGGAGGGGAGAAAGGTCCAGCTTGTGCTCACTCTTTGGTTGATTGTTCAGTCACTAGGAGCTCAGAAGGGTCCAGGCTAATTGACTCTGTTGGTCTTCCTGTGGAGTCACGCTCCTCTTCGGGTCCTTTAATCCTTCCCCTAAGTCTTTCATACGACACTCCGAGCTCCATCTACTCTTTGGGTGTGAGTCTCTGCAACTTTCCAATGGAAGCTTGGTGGAGTATCTCAGAGGACAGTTATGCTAGGCTCCTGTCATGAATGTACTTTTGGGTCAGGGTTACCTCATTCAGAATATTTTCTAGCTCCATGATTTGCCTGCTGTCCTTGTTCTTTGTTTTTTGTTTTTGTTTTTATTTTTTTCCTTTTTATTTTTATTATTAACTTGAATATTTCTTATATACATTTCGAGTGTTATTCCCTTTCCCGGTTTCCAGGCAAACATCCCCCTACCCCCTCCACATCTTTATGGGTGTTCCCCTCCCCATCCTCACCCCTTGCCGCCCTCCCCCCAAAAATCTAGTTCACTGGGGGTTCAGTCTTAGCAGGACCTAGGGCTTCCCCTTCCAATGGTGTTCTTACTAGGATATTCATTGCTACCTATGAGGTCAGAGTCCAGGGTCAGTCCATGTATAGCCTTTAGGTAGTGGCTTAGTCCCTGGAGGCTCTGGTTGCTTGGCATTGTTGTACATATGGGGTCTCGAGCCGCTTCTAGCTCTTCCAGTTCTTTCTCTGACTCCTTTAACGGGGGTCCAATTCTCAATTCAGTGGTTTGCTGCTGGCATACGCCTCTGTGTTTGCTGTATTCTGGATGTGTCTCTCAGGAGCAATATACATCCGGCCCCTGTCAGCCTACACTTCGTTGCTTCATCCATCTTGTCTAATTGGATGGCTGTATATGCAGGGGCCACATGTGGGGCAGTCTCTGAATGGGTGTTCCTTCTGTGTCTGTTTTAATCTTTGCCTCTCTAATCCCTGCCAAGGGTATTCTTGTTCCCCTTTTAAAGAAGGAGTGAAGCATTCACATTTTGATCATCCGTCTTGAGTTTCATTTGTTCTAGGCATCTAGGGTAATTCAAGCATTTGGGCTAATAGCCACTTATCAATGAGTGCATACCATGTGTGTTTTTCTGTGATTCGGTTACCTCACTCAGGATGATATTTTCCAGTTCCGACCATTTGCCTACGAATTTCATAAAGTCGTTGTTTTTGATAGCTGAGTAATATTCCATTGTGTAGATGTACCACATTTTCTGTATCCATTCCTCTGTTGAAGGGCATCTGGGTTCTTTCCAGCTTCTGGCTATTATAAATAAGGCTACGATGAACATAGTGGAGCACGTGTCTTTTTTATATGTTGGGGCATCTTTTGGGTATATGCCCTAGAGAGGTATAGCTGGATCCTCATGCAATTCAATTTCCAATATTCTAAGGAACCTCCAGACTGATTTCAGAATGGTTGTACCAGTCTGCAATCCCACCAACAATGGAGGAGTGTTCCTCTTTCACTGCGATCCTCACCAGCATCTGCTGTCACCTGAGTTTTGATCTTAGCCATTCTCACTGGTGTGAGGTGAAATCTCAGGGTTGTTTTGATTTGTATTTCCCTTATGACTAAAGCTGTTGAACATTTCTTTAGGTGTTTCTCAGCCATTCCTCAGCTGTGAATTCTTTGTTTAGCTCTGAACCCCATTTTTTTAATAGGGTTATTGGGCTCCATGCGGTCTAACTTCTTGAGTTCTTTGTATATTTTGGATATAAGGCCTCTATCTGTTGTAGGATTGGGAAAGATCTTTTCCCAATCTGTTGGTTATCGTTTTTTCCTAACCACAGTGTCCTTTGCCTTACAGAAGCTTTGCAGTTTTATGAGATCCCATTTATCGATTCTTGATCTTAGAGCATAAGCCATTGGTGTTTTGTTCAGGAAATTTTTTCCAGTGCCCCTGTGTTCCAGATGCTTCCCTAGTTTTTCTTCTATTAGTTTTAGTGTATCTGGTTTGATGTGGAGGTCCTTGATCCACTTGGACTTAAGCTTTGTACAAGGTGATAAGCATGGATTGATCTGCATTCTTCTACATGTTGACCTCCAGTTGAACCAGCACCATTTGCTAAAAATGTTATCTTTATTCCATTTGATGCTTTTGGCTCCTTTGTCAAAAATCAAGTGACCATAGGTGTGTGGGTTCATTTCTGGTCCTCAATTTTGTTCCATTGTTCGATCTGTTTGTCTGTGTACCAATACCATGCAGTTTTTATCACTATTGCTCTGTAATACTGCTTGATTTCAGGGATAGTGATTCCACCAGAAGTCCTTTTATTGTTGAGGATAGTTTTATCTTTCCTGGGTTTTTTGTTATTCCAGATGAATTTGCAAATTGTTCTTTCTAACTCTTTGAAGAATTGGATTGGTATTTTGATGGGGATTGCATTGAATCTGTAGATCGCTTTTGGTAAAATGGCCATTTTTACTATATTAATCCTGCCAATCCATGAGCATGGGAGATCTTTCCATCTTCTGAGGACTTCTTCAATTTCTTTTTTCAGAGTCTTGAAGTTCTTATTGTACAAATCTTTTACTTGCTTGGTTAAAGACACACCGAGGTACTTTATATTATTTGGGTCTATTATGAAGGGTGTCGTTTCCCTAATTTCTTTCTCGGTTTGTTTCTCTTTTGAGTAGAGGAAGGCTACTGATTTATTTGAGTTAATTTTATACCCAGACACTTTGCTGAAGTTGTTTATCAGCTTTAGTAGTTCTCTGGTGGAACTTTTGGGATCACTTAAATATACTATCATATCATCTGCAAGTAGTGATATTTTAACTTCTTCTTTTCCATTCTGTGTCCCCTTGACCTCTTTTTGTTGTCTGATTGCTCTGGCTAGAACTTCAAGAACTCTATTGAATAAGTAGGGAGAGAGTGGGCAGCCTTGTCTAGTCCCTGATTTTAGTGTGATTGCTTCAAGTTTCTCTCCATTTAGTTTAATGTTAGCAACTGGTTTGCTGTATATGGCTTTTACTATGTTTAGGAATGGGCCTTGAATTCCTATTCTTTCCAGGACTTTTATCATGAGGGGGTGTTGAATTTTGTCAAATGCTTTCTCAGCATCTAATGAAATAATCATGTGATTTTGTTCTTTCAGTTTGTTTATATGATGGATCACGTTGATGGTTTTCCGTATATTAAACCATCCCTGCATGCCTGGGATGAAGCCTACTTGATCATGGGGGATGATTGTTTTGATGTGCTCTTGGATTCGGTTTGCCAGAATTTTATTGAGTATTTTTGCGTCGATATTCATAAGGGAAATTGGTCTGAAGTTCTCTTTCTTTGTTGGGTCTTTGTGTGGTTTAGGTATAAGAGTAATTGTGGCTTCATAGAAGGAATTCGGTAGTGCTCTATCTGTTTCAATTTTGTGGAATAGTTTGGATAATATTGGTATGAGGTCTTCTATGAAGGTCTGATAGAATTCTGCACTAAACCCGTCTGGACCTGGGCTCTTTTTGGTTGGGAGACCTTTAATGACTGCTTCTATTTCCTTAGGAGTTATGGGGTTCTTTAACTGGTTTATCTGTTCCTGATTTAACTTCGGTACCTGGTATCTGTCTAGGAAATTGTCCATTTCCTGCAGATTTTCAAGTTTTGTTGAATATAGGCTTTTATAGTAAGATCTGATGATTTTTTGAATTTCCTCTGAATCTGTAGTTTTGTCTCCCTTTTCATTTCTGATTTTGTTAATTTGGACACACTCTCTGTGTCCTCTCCTTAGTCTGGCTAAGGGTTTATCTATCTTGTTGATTTTCTCAAAGAACCAACTTTTAATTCTTTTGATTCTTTCTATGGTCCTTTTTGTTTCTACTTGGTAGATTTCAGCTCTGAGTTTGAATATTTCCTGCCTTCTACTCCTCCTGGGTGTATTTGCTTCTTTTTGTTCTAGAGCTTTTATGTGTGCTGTCAAGCTGCTGTCATATGCTCTTTTCTGTTTCTTTCTGCAGGCACTCAGCACTATGAGTTTTCCTCTTTGCACAGCTTTCATTGTGTCCCATAAGTTTGGGTATGTTGTACCTTCATTTTCATTAAATTCTAAGAATTCTTTAATTTCTTTCTTTATTTCTTCCTTGACCAGGTTATCATTGAGTAGAGCATTGGTCAATTTCCACGTATATGTGGGAATTCTTCCCTTATTGTTATTGAAGACCAGTTTTAGGCCGTGGTGGTCCGATAGTACACAAGGGATTATTTCTATCTTTCGGTACATGTTGAGGCCCATTTTTTGACCAATTATATGGTCAATTTTGGAGAACGTACCATGAGGAGCTCAGAAGAAGGTATAACTTTTTGCTTTAGGATAGAATGTTCTATAAATATCTGTTAAGTCTTTTGCTCATGACTTCTCTTACTCTGTCTACGTCTCTGTCTAATTTCTGTTTCCATGATCCGTCCATTGATGAGAGTGGGGTGTTGAAATCTCCTACTATTATTGTGTGAGGTGCAATGTGTGTTTTCAGCTTTAGTAAGGTTTCTTTTACGTATGTAGGTGCCCTTGTATTTGGGGCATAGATATTTAGGATTGAGAGTTCATCTTGGTGGATTTTTCCTTTGATGAATATGAAGTGTCCTTCCTTATCTTTTTTGATGAATTTTAGTTGAAAATTGATTTTATTTGATATTAGAATGGCTACTCCAGCTTGCTTCTTCTGATCATTTGCTTGGAAAGTTGTTTTCCAGCCTTTCACTCTGAGGTCTGTCTCTGTCTCTGAGGTGTGTTTCCTGTAGGCAGCAGAATGCAGGGTCCTCGTTGCGTATCCACTTTGTTAATCTATGTCTTTTTATTGGGGAGTTGAGGCCATTGATGTTGAGAGATATTAAGGAATAGTGATTGTTGCTTCTTGTTATATTCATATTTGGATGTGAGGTTATGTTTGTGTGCTTTTCTTTTCTTTGTTTTGTTGCCAAGATGATTAGTTTCTTGCTTCTTCTAGGACATAGCTTGCCTCCTTAAGTTGGGCTTGCCCATTTATTATCCTTTGTAGTGCTGGATTTGTAGAAAGATATTTTGTAAATTTGGTTTTGTCATGGAATATCTTGGTTTCTCCATCTATGTTAATTGAGAGTTTTGCAGGATACAGTAACCTTGGCTGGCATTTGTGTTCTCTTAGGGTCTGTATGACATCAGTCAGGATCTTCTGGCCTTCACAGTTTCTGGCGAAAAGTCTGGTGTAATTCTGATAGGTCTGCCTTTATATGTTACTTGACTTTTTCCCTTACTGCTTTTAATATTCTTTCTTAATTTTGTGCATTTGGTGTTTTGACTATTATGTGACGGGTGGTGTTTCTTTTCTGGTCCAATCTATTTGGAGTTCTGTAGGATTTTTGTATTCCTAATGGTATCTCTTTTTTTTAGGTTACGGAAGTTTTCTTCTATGATTTTGTTGAAGATAATTACTGGTCCTTTGAGCTGGGAGTCTTCACCTTCTTCTATACCTATTATCCTTAGGTTTGACCTTCTCATTGAGTCCTGGATTTCCTGTATGTTTTGGACCAGTAGCTTTTTCTGCTTTACATTATCTTTATTAGTTGAGTCAATGATTTCTATGGAATCTTCTGCTCCTGAGATTCTCTCTTCCATCTCTTGTATTCTGTTGGTGAAGCTCGTATCTACAACTCCTTGTCTCTTCTTTTGTTTTTCTATATCCAGTGTTGTTTCCATGTGTTCTTTCTTTATTGCTTCTATTTCCATTTTTAATTCCTTCAGCTGTTTGATTGTGTTTTCCTGGAATTCTTTCAGGGATTTTTGTGACTCCTCTCTATGGGCTTCTACTTGTTTATTTATGATTTCCTGGAATTCTTTCAGGGATTTTTGTGACTCCTCTCTGTAGGCTTCTACTTGTTCTCTAACGGAGTTCTTCACGTCTTTTTGAAGTCCTCCAGCATCATGATCAAATATGATTTTGAAACTAGATCTTGCTTTTCTGGTGTGTTTGGATATCCTGTTTGCTTTCTGGGAGAATTGGGCTCGATGATGCCATGTAGTCTTGGTTTCTGTTGCTTGGGTTCCTGCGCTTGCCTCTCACCATCCGATTATCTCTAGTGTTACTTTGTTCTGCTATTTCTGACAGTGGCTAGACTGTCCTATAAGCCTGTGTGTCAGGAGTGCTGTAAACCTGTTTTCTTGGTTTCTTTCAGCCAGTTATGGGGACAGAGTGTTCTCCTTTCGGGTGTGTAGTTTTTCCTATCTACAGGTCTTCAGCTCTTCCTGTGGGCCTGTGTCTGGTGTTCACCAGGCAGGTCTCTTGCAGCAGAAAAGTTGGTCTTACCTTTGGTCCTGAGGCTCAAGTTTGCTCGTGGGTTGCTGCCTACGAGCTCTCTGCGGAGTCAGCAACCAGGAAGACCTGCGCTGCCCTTTCTGGGATCCTCCATGCACCAGGGTTCCAGATGGCGTTTGGTGTTTTCCTCTGGCGTCAGAGATGTGTGCAGTGTGCAGTCTCTTCTGGTCTCCCAGGCGTGTCTGCCTCTCTGAAGGTTTAGCTCTCCCTCCCACGGGATTTGGGTGCAGAGCTAAAATTAGTTTTAAATATTAAAAATGAATATTGAATCTTCTCTGGAGCAATAGCTACTCCCCAAAATTTAAAGCTCATTTTGAGAGCAAAGGTTTGAAGTAAAAATTTCCATATACACTGAAAGATTCAAAGTTCTTACATTGAAAAAGCAACAAAATTACATAATATAAGGCTATTAGCCATTCTTCTGTAAAATTTTTAATGATATCACTTCATGGGCTCTCTAAAATTATAAGCAAGCTCATGAAATGAAAACTCACAATCGCCAGGACGTAAAGAAATTGCATAAAATCAATCCTCTAAATCTGTCTCGAAATGGCAGTTGGAGTAAGCAAACTGGCTGTAATGCTCTCACAAGTTCTAAAACCTCATCAATCCTTCGTAAATCTTGTAACAATCTCTACCTGTTTGATTTTTTCTCAATTATAAATAAGTTTGAGTTAGTCAATGCAACACTGGCAATCCTTAATCACAATCCTTAAGTTCTCCTTGTAACACCAGAGCACAACCACAAGGTCACCTGAGTTCTGAGTAGTGACTAGGCAGCTGTCCTTGGGGCAGTGGTATTAGGATTAAAATAAAAATGACTTCAGGGCAAACCACAACTTTGGAAAGCAAAACTCAACCTCCAACAAATGATCTAGTCTCCAAAATCCAGTCTCCAAAACACCGAGTCTATCCTTCATGCTGCAAAATTTGACTGCCAATTCCTACATATGAACACACGATGGTGTGGTCTCCAGTACCTCAACAAATAGACATTGCCCTAAATTCTTTAGAAGCTTGGTTTCTAGAATAATTGTTCCATAAAAATATTATCTCAATTTAGACCTATTTCCCTAGGTTGGCTCATGCCACATGTTGTCTAGAATGACTTCATCCAAATTACCAGCTTTATGTCAACTTTGTTACCAATGTTACAGTCTTTTTTCTCAACTTTCTGTTACCAATGTTACATTTTTTAACCATATCCAATAACATAAAAGCCAATAGTCCATAACCAAGGCATGTAGAGAATAATTATTCATTTAGAACCAATCAGGAACAAAATTGAAGTGGCTACACATATCTTCAATATTTAGACCAAACACCATTATGACATTTCTAGCTGTGATTTTAAGAGAAGCACCTTGTCACCTGCTAAGTCTCATAATCAGCTCATGCAGACGCTCATCCCCGGGCAGCTTTTCCAGCTGACCCAGGCTCCTAGCTACAGGTGCAAGGCTCCAAGGGCTGATTGAACTGCTTTTTATTCATTTTTTCCTTTTTTGAAACGAGTTAAAATCAAATCAAGGTGTGAACGACCAGCAGACAAAGTTTTTACCATTTTCTCTTTTGAACATGAAACATAAAACATTTAAGCAACAAGAAAGAAAAATCACAGACATAAACTGACATACATGGACAGCTTGGTGCACCAAGGACAGACAATAGACAGAGGGGAAAAACTAGATGGTGTCCCACCAAAGGGACCCAGATTCCAATAGGAGTCAGCAGAAAGGTAGGATTTTCCCTTTCCCACCACTTCCACGGTGACCATCCACTCGAGTGGAGTTGATATGGACGATGGATTGTCTCAATTCCTGGACTAGTCCATCAACGTGTTGAAACCAAATTCCTGTAAGATACTGAGATATATTACGGGCTATCTGAGCAGCACGACTGACATTCACAAATGGTATGGAAGTGAAACACAGTCCTGAATATTTCCACTCACAACCTAATTACATTAACTCCATCAAGCTGTGCATGGGTGTTGAGATGTCCTTGGGGGTAGGGGGTAGGAAAAATGAAACGAATGCTGTAGCTGATGTGTCCTGACTGGTCCCAGCTGAAAGTCCTTGAGACCAGGAATTCAAGTAGCCACACTCTGTACAATTCTCAAGACAAAAGTTTAGAATCGAGATATCTTTTTGTTTGATTCTCCTGAATAAATTTTCAGGCGGTCTACCTCTGTCAAATCTGATCAGTATGACTCTGTGAAGTTTCCAGAGCCTAATCACACCTTTTACAAGCACAAAGACAAAATTTTTCTACCAAAATACTGTATTCCTTTTATCTCCTTTTCTTTTTTTTCTTTCGAGACCTTTTCTCCCTCCGACATACTTTCTTATTGCTCTGCAAGGACCCTCTGACCTGTCCTAACGGCTGTCACAGCTTCCCACACAAAGAAAAAAATAAACAAAATTACCAGCCTTGCCCACAAAAGATCCATAACTTTCGGTTTCTTCACAGTGGTTCTCCACCTAGGCCCATATCTTTCTTCTTCATAGCGAGCTGCCTCATCTTCTAAATCCTCTTCCTCAGAGGGGCTAAGCTTGTCTGTTTCTGAACTATCAAGCCCCAAAGCCTCTAACTCCTCTACCGGATAAAGGCTTTTTTTCAGGGTTTTCTTCTCCTTCCCCTGTTTCTCTCCCAGGGCGTCCTTTCCCCTATCTCTCGCTTCCTCGGATCCAAGGTCCTTGGAAGGGCCTCTTTTCTTATGTGCACCTTTCCTTCTTAAAGCTTCTAATCTTTCACCTCACTCTGTTTCTGACATGCTGTTCTGTAACTCCTCTAACGCCCCTTGTCCTGATATTACTGTTGGGAGGCATTTCTCATCTTCTAGGCACGTTTTCTGACTGTGCCTAGCGGCAGCCGCAAAATCAGAAACCAAAAGAAAAAGAATGAGCGCTGCCAAAACAATGACAAAAGCTTCCACCACACCTTCTAATGGGAGAGAGAGATGAAAGAGATCAAGAGCAAACATGCCTCTCAGAGCTTACCTTCGTCCTGCAATTCTGAATCCTCTCCTCGAGCGGAGGGTCTCCTCTGCGCCGGCAATGGTGAGGTGTTTTTTCTGGGTTTCGGCACCAAACATCCCGCACTATCGTCTCACCAGCAAGAACGCACCCGGACACCAGGATCCTTTTGCAGCAAAGCGTTTACTGTACAGCTCTCTTGAACAGGGACAGGGGGACCTCAAGCGCTCGCCTTATATAGACAGCAGGCTGAGGCTATGCTAATTGTCCTTCAGGGATTGGCGGAGCATGAGTTATCTTATTAGCATGGTGTTGCTCCCTCATTAGCATATTACCGGCCAACTGATGCCAGGTGCAAAGCCTACGCATGCGCAGTACCGTTATTCACCACAGGAGGGCGCCCTACATTCTCCCCCTTTTTTGTTTAATAAAATGACTGGTCTAGATCTGGGTGTCACGTCAATCTTGTCATTGCTCCTGTCTTAGGTCGTTCTCATCCAAACTTGGCCTTACCCATCATAGAGTTATCCTATGGCCACCGGGCCCCATGTCTTAGGTTGGTCCGAGCCAACCCAACCCAAACAGTTTTAATGATAGTTTCTAACTTTAAATTGACTTTGGCCATGGTTCATCTAGCTGTCTGTTTGACACCAGTAAAGACTAAATCATGAACATTTTCTAATATTTTTTAATCAAAATTGTTTTTCTCTACTATATTTTGTCTTTAGGAATTACAGGAAGAGGAGAATGATACAATTTTTCTTGTTGCATAAGTGAAGTTTCAAGAAGTCACCAAGAGAGAGCATGCGGCCATCGATATCTTGTTAAAGACATATTTTTTTACTACTGATGTGATCTGAGGCATTAGCCGTAGTGCTATTACCTAGTTATAAACCTCTGTATATCAGAGACCTATTTAAAGATGATAGCCTTAATAGTTTTAATAGGTATGTCTCATGAAATGTATTGTGCATTGCTGCCTTGAATACTGGAATGCAGCTTTATGTATGAATAAGGGTGAAAGAGGGTGGCTGTTTTAATTTGGATAAGTAAAAGTTTGATCTAATGGTGCAACCCCATAAGAGAAACAACAATATTAACCAACCAGACCCATCAGAGTTCCTGGGGACTAAACAACCATCTCAAGAGTATACAGAGATAGAACTATGGCTCCAGCCACCATATGTAAAAGAGGAGGGCCTTGTCTGGCATCAATGGGAGGAGAGGCTCTTGGTCCTGACAAGGCTCAATACCCCATTGCAGGGGAATGTCAGGGCAGAGAGGTGGGAGGGAGTGGGTTGGTGAGGGAGGACCCTCATAATAGCAGGGGTAGGGCAGATGGGTAAGGGGATTCTGCAGGAGAAACCAGGAAAGGGGATAACATTTAAAGAGTAATAAAAAATATCCATTAAAAGAGAAAAATAGTTGCTCTACATATGGGACAGGGGTAGAGGCAGGGTAAGCGCCTAAGAGTACTTGCTCTCACAGATAATCTGAGGCTTGCTTTGTTTTTGATTTCCTAGCATCATTTATTTTACAACTGTGTGCAACTACTGTTTCAGGGAATCAAATACCATGTTCTGGTTTCTTACAGGTAGTTGTCAAGTATGTATATATGAACATAAACCACCCACACAGAGAGATACATACACATTCAAAAAAGCAAACATAAAACAACTCACATCACGTAGAAAGAGTAATAGGAAAAGGTAGAACAAGTGTCATAGATTATAGGCCAACTATTTTGTTGTTTTATTTAATTTTCTAGATATTGAACTATACTTTGAATCCTTTCAAGGAATAATTCTATTTTGCATATTGGCTTGGAAGTTATACTGAAAATATTGTAGGGTGGATAATAAACAAAACATCTTTACTATTAGAAGTTATAATGTCTGTGTTAATGTTCTGTCTAAGCTCCATCCTGTATTTACCTGGCACCAGCCAGGTATGCTCCACCCCACAGTTACCTGCCAACAGTCAGGTAGGCCTGACTCACTGCAAAAGGGGCTGTTTGCCCCTCCTCTCTTTCTCCTACTTTCTTGCACCTCTCTTGCTCTTGCCTTCCTGCTCCCACTCTCTTCCTATTCCTTTCCCCCTCTCTCTCCCCTCTACGTCTCGTTTCTATTTCTCTTCTCTTCTCCCCTCCCCTCCCCTTCCCTCTCCTCTCCTCTCTTCTCCTCTCCTCTCCTCTCCTCTTCTCTTCTCTTCTCTTTTTTCTTCCTCTCCCTCTCCCTCACCCTCTCCCTCTTCTACCTCTCTCTGTCTCTCTATCCCTGCCTTTCTCTGCCTCTCTTTTCTCCTTTCCCCATGCCCTTAAAAAACTCTATTTTAGACTATACTATTGTGTGGCTAGTCCCTTGAAGAGGAGAAAAGGGATGCCTTAGCATGGGCCTGTTAAGGCACCCTCTTCCCAGTACTTCAGCACACATCCATAGAACATATCCCCCTCTCTTTATCTTTTTTATAAATACATCAATCTTTACTTAAAATGTGTTATGTAAACTGGTCAACATTTTCCAAACCATAAGAATTAGGCTAAATTTAACATGGTAACATAATTCTTAACTAAGTTTGCAGAAAGAATAATCAGCTAGACAAACCAAAATGAGTCCCCAAAATGTAATTATTTTAATGAGTAATGTGAAAATGATGGCATTTGTTGATGTTTTTACAGACTTCCAGAGGATTTTTTTTAACAGAGATTGAAATGTATTTTTAAATATTTCATACATATTATTATAATAATATTTAATGAATTCATATTCACATTAAAGCAATTACAGTGAATTACCCACATTATAGCAAACTTATCATAATATTCATGTTATATTTCGCAATTACATCCTAAGAGATTTTTATTTTCAATTTGGCATGAAAAATAAATAGCATAGAATGGTATCAATATCAATTTTATTACCCACATGCTGATATGTGTGCTAAAATAGAAATGTCAATTTCCACATCTCATCTTAGTTTGGTACTCTTGCATAGTACTGAGTTTGCTTTGAGTGTGTTTTGGGCTACATATTTTCTTGTGTAAAGCTTATGGATTATTAAGCAATCAAGAGGCATTCCAGAGGTTTTACCAAACTTAAAAAAAATGGAAGAATAAAAGTAGATGATCAATGATAGAATTAGATAGATACATTGATAGAGAAAAAATAGATGATAGTTTGATAGATCAATCGATATAGGTAGATAGGTAGATAGATAGATAGATAGATAGATAGATAGATAGATAGATAGATAGATATAGACAGACAGATGATAGAAAAATGGATGATACATTGGGTAGAGAGATGGATGGATGAAAGACAGACAGACAGGTCAAATTTTACTAGCATTCTGCAGTATAATTTCTCTCAACTAAGAAGAAACCCTTCAGGAAAACAAAGATTTGTCCTTTGACACATCACAATGATGGTTTTAGATAAATCTGTGGCAGAGATATGACAGGTTTTTATCACTGTAGTTTGAGGCATTCAATATATTTTAATATTATACAACATAATTTCTATTATTGACCATTTTTTCTATATATTTCTCATTCTCTTGGCAACACTTAATTTTTTTATGTGAATAAGAAGTATCTTTTCATGTAACTAATCTTTCTTTTTTTAATTTATCTTTTATTTATTCTATAATATTTTTTCTTCAATCTACTTTTTAACATCCTGAATTTCCCCCATCCCAGCCCACCCTCTGATAGTTCTATATCGCATACCTCCTCCACTCCACAACTTCCAAGAGAATGTCACCACCCTGTACCCCACCCCAGCAGACCTCCCCACTCCCTGGGGCCTCAAATCTCCTGAGGGTTAGGTACATCTTCTCTCACTGAGTCCAGACCCAGAAGTCCTCTGCTGAATATGTGTTGTGGGCCTCATATCAGCTGGTATAAGCTGCCCGGGTGGTGGCTTATTTTCTGAGAGATCTCCCCTGGTGTTCAGGTTACTTAATGCTATTGGTCTTCCTATGGGGTTGCCCTCCCCCTTAGCTTCTTCCAGTTTTTCCCTAATTCATCCACAGGTTTCACCAGCTTCTAGACATTTGTTAGCTCTAAATATCTGTATCTGACACTTTCAGATGCTTGTTGGGCCTTTTGGAGGTCAGTCATGCTAACCCCTTTTTGTGAACACAGGATAGAAACAGTAATAGTGTCAAACCTTGGTGCCTCCCCTTTAGTTGGATACCAATTTGGGCTTGTCACTGGAACACCTTTTCCTCAGACTCTTCTCCATTTTTGTCCCTGCAGTTCTTTCTGACAGGAACAGTCAGAAACAGAACAGAAACAGGAACAGAACAGGAACACCTTCCCTCCACTGGATGCCCTATCTTTCTACTGGAAATGGACTCTACAAGTTCCCTCTCCCCACTGTAGCACATTTCATCTAAGGTCCCTCCCTTTGAGTACTGAGAGTCTCTCACCTCCCAGGTCTCCGGTACATTCCATCATAATGACTATTACACACTGAGAAATTTTTCCTAGATTTTATGTATGAGACAGAACTTTTAAAACTTTGTGGCAGTATCTTAGGTTCTTTATTAAAATGAATAGAATACATAACATTAAATTACCAATTCACAACTGGAATATACTTCATACATTCTTGATAAATAAATATTAATATGATATAGCCAGATATGGTAAACCTGACTCAGTTATTAATGACATATAACTCTAGAGAGTTTGAAGATATTCATACATTGGACATTCAGAACAATTGGACTATATTTATGGTTAGATTTTTTTCAAAAAGGATCACAAATATGCATAATATTAGAAAATAAACACAAGATGAGAAATTTTGACTTTAAGACATTTAGAATCAAATTAATTTCATATAATAGTAATATTCAAATTTTAATAAAATTATTTTTATTTTATTTATGTGTACCTCTGTGCAATTCTGAATCCCTCAGAAATCCAGAAGAAAACATTAGATTCTCTGGAATGGAGTTACATGTAGTTGTGACATGTGGCAGTTATTATGAGTTCTAGGAATCAAACTCAGTTCCTGTGGAAGAACAGCAAGCACTAATAGCTATTGAACCATCTCTCAATGCCCTAGAATAAAAAACTTTGATGCTAATCAACATTTGACAGTTCATTTTATGCAGATAGAGGGAGGGGAGGAGAAAATTGTTTTAGATAAATAGACTTCTTAAATGTTATAAGTTCTTTTTATGGCAAATACTATATTTAATCAATATACAAATAGGTAAAATTATCTCTAATACCTTATAGGAGTTAATAATGTATGTTCTTTCATTTGTTTCTGTCTTTATACATTTATTAAAAGCACTGAATAGAATAAATGAGAGTTAACAGATAATTTCCTAAGTCGTCACAGATAAGTGAAATATGACCCAAACCAATCAAGTCAGGCAGTTGTGAAAAATCTGTAGATTTCTCTTCATTTCCCCATGCTTGAATCATAAATGAATCGTTAAAAAATGGGCTTGAGTAAGCTATTCCTTTGGATCTTACATATGTTATTCAGTTAATGTTCTTTTTCTCAAATTTCCTTAATCCATATATATACAAAATATTTACTAAATTTTACTTTTGTGACTAATTTTTGCTATGTGGTCCATACTCATACTTTAATTCCATGTCTTCCCAATAAAAGGAATTTTTATTTTATTTTTCTTGGATATTTTATGTATTTACATTTCAAATGCCATACCGTTTCCTCCCATACCCCATACCCCCCTCTCTCCTTCCCCTGTTTTTATGAGGATGCTGCTACTCCTACCAACCCACTCCAAACACAATACCCTGGCATTCCCCTACTTTGGGGAAACAAGCCTTCACAGGACGAAGGTCTTTTCCTCTTATTGATGCTGGCAAAGGTCATCCTTTGCTACATATGAGCTGAACCATGGGTCCTTCCATGTATACTCATCAGTTGGTGGTTTAGTCACTAGGAGCTCTGATGGGGTCTGGTTGGTTGATGTTGTTGTTGTTATGGAGTTGCAAACCTCTT